>NW_026292585.1:0-72017 GCF_023091745.1 Budorcas taxicolor
TTTCCGCTGAGGTGTCTCGAGGCTGATCACACCTCACCTCTGGAACTTCGAAAGGGTCCTTCACACCCTTGGTGCAAATCAAGAAGTTCCCCGACCTAGCCATCTCCACTCGAGAGGAATCACGAGGGTCCCGACCACATACAGAGGAGCCCCGTTTCCGCCTCATAGCTCGAGATGAGGGATCCTTTCCCTGCTTCGTCGGGAAAGAGTTCCCGGCGTTCCCGTCGCATCTCAAGAGGAGGCCCTCTCAACAGGAACGGCGAGAGGAACTCCAGGGTCGTGCCACCATTCCAAGAGTCCCCCAGATGTCTCAGTCCATTCCAGAGGAACCTCTTTTCCCTTCACCGGCTCGTCTTTCACGCCGAGGATCGACTGACACCAAGGTGGCACGTGGCACAGCCCTGTGGGAAAGCCTCGTGGGAAAGCCTCGAGGGACAGCCTCGAGGGAAAGCCACAGATCCCTTGATCCACGTGACAGGAAGCGTGACACTACTGCTGCAGCTCGGGAGGAAAGCGCACGTGCATGCCCCCACTCGAGACAAGGCCTGACTCCCCTGGGGAGACACAGAAGCACCCCAAGAACCATGGCAACACTGGAGAGGAATCCTCAGGTTCCGGCCCCGACTCCACACAAGGACTGAGGCCCCGGCATGGACGGGAGAGGAATCCCGAGAGGTCCCCTAGCAACACGCATGGGGACTGGCCTTTCCTGAGGCCACCAGAGCGGGTCCCTGTGGTCCCCGTCGTAACTCGAGAAGACCTGCCGCAACTCGAGAAAATCCAGGAGGTTCTCCCCTCCAGGCGAGATGAGGCCCATTTCCGCTGAGGTGTCTCGAGACTGATCACACCTCAACTCTGGAACTTCGAAAGGGTCCTTCACACCCTTGGTGTAAATCAAGAAGTTCCCCGACCTAGCCGTCTCCACTCGAGAGGAATCACGAGGGTCCCGCCCACATCCAGAGGAGCCCCGTTTCCGCCTCGTAGCTCGAGATGAGGGATCCTTTCCCTGCTTCGTCGGGAAAGAGTTCCCGGCGTTCCCGTCGCATCTCAAGAGGAGGCCCTCTCAACAGGAACGGCGAGAGGAACTCCAGGGTCGTGCCACCATTCCAAGAGTCCCCCAGATGTCTCAGTCCATTCCAGAGGAACCTCTTTTCCCTTCACCGGCTCGTCTTTCACGCCGAGGATAGACTCACACCAAGGTGGCACGTGGCACAGCCCTGTGGGAAAGCCTCGTGGGAAAGCCTCGAGGGACAGCCTCGAGGGAAAGACACAGATCCCTTAATCCACGTGACAGGAAGCGTGACACTACTGCTGCAGCTCGGGAGGAAAGCGCACGTGCATGCCCCCATTCGAGACGAGGCCTGACTCCCCTGGGGAGACTCAGAAGCACCCCAAGATCCATGGCAACACTGGAGAGGAATCCTCAGGTTCCGGCCCCGACTCCACACAAGGACTGAGGCCCGGCATGGACGGGAGAGGAATCCCGAGCGGTCCCCTAGCAACTCGCATGGGGACTGGCCTTTCCTGAGGCCACCAGAGCGGGTCCCTGAGGTTCCCCTCATAACTCGAGAAGACCTGCCCCAACTCGAGAAAATCCAGGAGGTTCTCCCCTCCAGGCGAGATGAGGCCCATTTCCGCTGAGGCGTCTCGAGGCTGATCACACCTCACCTCTGGAACTTCGAAAGGCTCCTTCACACCCTTGGTGCAAATCAAGAAGTTCCCCGACATACCCGTCTCCACTCGAGAGGAATCACGAGGGTCCCGCCCACATCCAGAGGAGACCCGTTTCCGCCTCGTAGCTCGAGATGAGGGATCCTTTCCCTGCTTCGTCGGGGAAAGAGTTCCCGGCGTTCCCGTCGCATCTCAAGAGGAGGCCCTCTCAACAGGAACGGCGAGAGGAACTCCAGGGTCGTGCCACCATTCCAAGAGTCCCCCAGATGTCTCAGTCCATTCCAGAGGAACCTCTTTTCCCTTCACCGGCTCGTCTTTCACGCCGAGGATCGACTCACACCAAGGTGGCATGTGGCACAGCCCTGTGGGAAAGCCTCATGGGAAAGCCTCGAGGGACAGCCTCGAGGGAAAGACACAGATCCCTTGATCCACGTGACAGGAAGCGTGACACTACTGCTGCAGCTCGGGAGGAAAGCGCACGTGCATGCCCCAACTCGAGACGAGGCCTGACTCCCCTGGGGAGACTCAGAAGCACCCCAAGATCCATGGCAACACTGGAGAGGAATCCTCAGGTTCCGGCCCCGACTCCACACAAGGACTGAGGCCCGGCATGGACGGGAGAGGAATCCCGAGCGGTCCCCTAGCAACTCGCATGGGGACTGGCCTTTCCTGAGGCCACCAGAGCGGGTCCCTGAGGTTCCCCTCGTAACTCGAGAAGACCTGCCGCAACTCGAGAAAATACCAGGAGGTTCTCCCCTCCAGGCGAGATGAGGCCCATTTCCGCTGAGGCGTCTCGAGGCTGATCACACCTCACCTCTGGAACTTCGAAAGGGTCCTTCACACCCTTGGTGCAAATCAAGAAGTTCCCCGACCTAGCCGTCTCCACTCGAGAGGAATCACGAGGGTCCCGCCCACATCCAGAGGAGCCCCGTTTCCGCCTCGTAGCTCGAGATGAGGGATCCTTTCCCTGCTTCGTCGGGAAAGAGTTCCCGGCGTTCCCGTCGCATCTCAAGAGGAGGCCCTCTCAACAGGAACGGCGAGAGGAACTCCAGGGTCGTGCCACCATTCCAAGAGTCCCCCAGATGTCTCAGTCCATTCCAGAGGAACCTCTTTTCCCTTCACCGGCTCGTCTTTCACGCCGAGGATCGACTCACACCAAGGTGGCATGTGGCACAGCCCTGTGGGAAAGCCTCATGGGTAAGCCTCGAGGGACAGCCTCGAGGGAAAGACACAGATCCCTTGATCCACGTGACAGGAAGCGTGACACTACTGCTGCAGCTCGGGAGGAAAGCGCACGTGCATGCCCCCACTCGAGACGAGGCCTGACTCCCCTGGGGAGACTCAGAAGCACCCCAAGATCCATGGCAACACTGGAGAGGAATCCTCAGGTTCCGGCCCCGACTCCACACAAGGACTGAGGCCCCGGCATGGACGGGAGAGGAATCCCGAGAGGTCCCCTAGGAACACGCATGGGGACTGGCCTTTCCTGAGGCCACCAGAGCGGGTCCCTGTGGTCCCCGTCGTAACTCGAGAAGACCTGCCGCAACTCGAGAAAATCCAGGAGGTTCTCCCCTCCAGGCGAGATGAGGCCCATTTCCGCTGAGGTGTCTCGAGACTGATCACACCTCAACTCTGGAACTTCGAAAGGGTCCTTCACACCCTTGGTGTAAATCAAGAAGTTCCCCCGACCTAGCCGTCTCCACTCGAGAGGAATCACGAGGGTCCCGCCCACATCCAGAGGAGCCCCGTTTCCGCCTCGTAGCTCGAGATGAGGGATCCTTTCCCTGCTTCGTCGGGAAAGAGTTCCCGGCGTTCCCGTCGCATCTCAAGAGGAGGCCATCTCAACAGGAACGGCGAGAGAAACTCCAGGGTCGTGCCACCATTCCAAGAGTCCCCCAGATGTCTCAGTCCATTCCAGAGGAACCTCTTTTCCCTTCACCGGCTCGTCTTTCACGCCGAGGATCGACTGACACCAAGGTGGCACGTGGCACAGCCCTGTGGGAAAGCCTCGTGGGAAAGCCTCGAGGGACAGCCTCGAGGGAAAGCCACAGATCCCTTGATCCACGTGACAGGAAGCGTGACACTACTGCTGCAGCTCGGGAGGAAAGCGCACGTGCATGCCCCCACTCGAGACGAGGCCTGACTCCCCTGGGGAGACTCAGAAGCACCCCAAGATCCATGGCAACACTGGAGAGGAATCCTCAGGTTCCGGCCCCGACTCCACACAAGGACTGAGGCCCGGCATGGACGGGAGAGGAATCCCGAGCGGTCCCCTAGCAACTCGCATGGGGACTGGCCTTTCCTGAGGCCACCAGAGCGGGTCCCTGAGGTTCCCCTCGTAACTCGAGAAGACCTGCCCCAACTCGAGAAAATCCAGGAGGTTCTCCCCTCCAGGCGAGATGAGGCCCATTTCCGCTGAGGCGTCTCGAGGCTGATCACACCTCACCTCTGGAACTTCGAAAGGGTCCTTCACACCCTTGGTGCAAATCAAGAAGTTCCCCGACCTAGCCGTCTCCACTCGAGAGGAATCACGAGGGTCCCGCCCACATCCAGAGGAGCCCCGTTTCCGCCTCGTAGCTCGAGATGAGGGATCCTTTCCCTGCTTCGTCGGGAAAGAGTTCCCGGCGTTCCCGTCGCATCTCAAGAGGAGGCCCTCTCAACAGGAACGGCGAGAGGAACTCCAGGGTCGTGCCACCATTCCAAGAGTCCCCCAGATGTCTCAGTCCATTCCAGAGGAACCTCTTTTCCCTTCACCGGCTCGTCTTTCACGCCAAGGATCGACTCACACCAAGGTGGCATGTGGCACAGCCCTGTGGATAAGCCTCATGGGTAAGCCTCGAGGGACAGCCTCGAGGGAAAGACACAGATCCCTTGATCCACGTGACAGGAAGCGTGACACTACTGCTGCAGCTCGGGAGGAAAGCGCACGTGCATGCCCCCACTCGAGACGAGGCCTGACTCCCCTGGGGAGACTCAGAAGCACCCCAAGATCCATGGCAACACTGGAGAGGAATCCTCAGGTTCCGGCCCCGACTCCACACAAGGACTGAGGCCCCGGCATGGACGGGAGAGGAATCCCGAGAGGTCCCCTAGCAACACGCATGGGGACTGGCCTTTCCTGAGGCCACCAGAGGCGGGTCCCTGTGGTCCCCGTCGTAACTCGAGAAGACCTGCCGCAACTCGGGAAAATCCAGGAGGTTCTCCCATCCAGGCGAGATGAGGCCCATTTCCACTGAGGTGTCTCGAGGCTGATCACCCCTCACCTCTGGAACTTCGAAAGGGTCCTTCACACCCTTGGTGCAAATCAAGAAGTTCCCCGACCTAGCCGTCTCCACTCGAGAGGAATCACGAGGGTCCCGCCCACATCCAGAGGAGCCCCGTTTCCGCCTCGTAGCTCGAGATGAGGGATCCTTTCCCTGCTTCGTCGGGAAAGAGTTCCCGGCGTTCCCGTCGCATCTCAAGAGGAGGCCCTCTCAACAGGAACGGCGAGAGGAACTCCAGGGTCGTGCCACCATTCCAAGAGTCCCCCAGATGTCTCAGTCCATTCCAGAGGAACCTCTTTTCCCTTCACCGGCTCGTCTTTCACGCCGAGGATCGACTCACACCAAGGTGGCATGTGGCACAGCCCTGTGGGAAAGCCTCATGGGTAAGCCTCGAGGGACAGCCTCGAGGGAAAGACACAGATCCCTTGATCCACGTGACAGGAAGCGTGACACTACTGCTGCAGCTCGGGAGGAAAGCGCACGTGCATGCCCCCACTCGAGACGAGGCCTGACTCCCTGGGGAGACTCAGAAGCACCCCAAGATCCATGGCAACACTGGAGAGGAATCCTCAGGTTCCGGCCCCGACTCCACACAAGGACTGAGGCCCCGGCATGGACGGGAGAGGAATCCCGAGAGGTCCCCTAGCAACACGCATGGGGACTGGCCTTTCCTGAGGCCACCAGAGCGGGTCCCTGTGGTCCCCGTCGTAACTCGAGAAGACCTGCCGCAACTCGAGAAAATCCAGGAGGTTCTCCCCTCCAGGCGAGATGAGGCCCATTTCCGCTGAGGTGTCTCGAGACTGATCACACCTCAACTCTGGAACTTCGAAAGGGTCCTTCACACCCTTGGTGTAAATCAAGAAGTTCCCCGACCTAGCCGTCTCCACTCGAGAGGAATCACGAGGGTCCCGCCCACATCCAGAGGAGCCCCGTTTCCGCCTCGTAGCTCGAGATGAGGGATCCTTTCCCTGCTTCGTCGGGAAAGAGTTCCCGGCGTTCCCGTCGCATCTCAAGAGGAGGCCATCTCAACAGGAACGGCGAGAGAAACTCCAGGGTCGTGCCACCATTCCAAGAGTCCCCCAGATGTCTCAGTCCATTCCAGAGGAAACTCTTTTCCCTTCACCGGCTCGTCTTTCACGCCGAGGATCGACTGACACCGAGGTGGCACGTGGCACAGCCCTGTGGGAAAGCCTCGTGGGAAAGCCTCGAGGGACAGCCTCGAGGGAAAGCCACAGATCCCTTGATCCACGTGACAGGAAGCGTGACACTACTGCTGCAGCTCGGGAGGAAAGCGCACGTGCATGCCCCCACTCGAGACGAGGCCTGACTCCCCTGGTGAGACTCAGAAGCACCCCAAGATCCATGGCAACACTGGAGAGGAATCCTCAGGTTCCGGCCCCGACTCCACACAAGGACTGAGTCCCGGCATGGACGGGAGAGGAATCCCGAGCGGTCCCCTAGCAACTCGCATGGGGACTGGCCTTTCCTGAGGCCACCAGAGCGGGTCCCTGAGGTTCCCCTCGTAACTCGAGAAGACCTGCCCCAACTCGAGAAAATCCAGGAGGTTCTCCCCTCCAGGCGAGATGAGGCCCATTTCCGCTGAGGCGTCTCGAGGCTGATCACACCTCACCTCTGGAACTTCGAAAGGGTCCTTCACACCCTTGGTGCAAATCAAGAAGTTCCCCGACCTAGCCGTCTCCACTCGAGAGGAATCACGAGGGTCCCGCCCACATCCAGAGGAGCCCCGTTTCCGCCTCGTAGCTCGAGATGAGGGATCCTTTCCCTGCTTCGTCGGGAAAGAGTTCCCGGCGTTCCCGTCGCATCTCAAGAGGAGGCCCTCTCAACAGGAACGGCGAGAGGAACTCCAGGGTCGTGCCCCCATTCCAAGAGTCCCCCAGATGTCTCAGGCCATTCCAGAGGAACCTCTTTTCCCTTCACCGGCTCGTCTTTCACGCCGAGGATCGACTCACACCAAGGTGGCACGTGGCACAGCCCTGTGGGAAAGCCTCGTGGGAAAGCCTCGAGGGACAGCCTGGAGGGAAAGCCACAGATCCCTTGATCCACGTGACAGGAAGCATGACACTACTGCTGCAGCTCGGGAGGAAAGCGCACGTGCATGCCCCCACTCGAGACGAGGCCTGACTCCCCTGGGGAGACTCAGAAGCACCCCAAGATCCATGGCAACACTGGAGAGCAATCCTCAGGTTCCGGCCCCGACTCCACACAAGGACTGAGGCCCCGGCATGGACGGGAGAGGAATCCCGAGAGGTCCCCTAGAAACACGCATGGGGACTGGCCTTTCCTGAGGCCACCAGAGCGGGTCCCTCTGGTCCCCGTCGTAACTCGAGAAGACCTGCCGCAACTAGAGACAATCCAGGAGGTTCTCCCCTCCAGGCGAGATGAGGCCCATTTCCGCTGAGGCGTCTCGAGGCTGATCAAACCTCACCACTGGAACTTCGAAAGGGTCCTTCACACCCTTGGTGCAAATCAAGAAGTTCCCCGACCTAGCCGTCTCCAATCGAGAGGAATCACGAGGGTCCCCGCCCACATCCAGAGGAGCCCCGTTTCCGCCTCGTAGCTCGAGATGAGGGATCCTTTCCCTGCTTCGTCGGGAAAGAGTTCCCGGCGTTCCCGTCGCATCTCAAGAGGAGGCCCTCTCAACAGGAACGGCGAGAGGAACTCCAGGGTCGTGCCACCATTCCAAGAGTCCCCCAGATGTCTCAGTCCATTCCAGAGGAACCTCCTTTCCTTTCACCGGCTCGTCTTTGACGCCGAGGATCGACTGACACCAAGGTGGCACGTGGCACAGCCCTGTGGGAAAGTCTCATGGGAAAGCCTCGAGGGACAGCCTCGAGGGAAAGCCACAGATCCCTTGATCCACGTGACAGGAAGCGTGACACTACTGCTGCAGCTCGGGAGGAAAGCGCACGTGCATGCCCCCACTCGAGACGAGGCCTGACTCCCCTGGGGAGACTCAGAAGCACCCCAAGATCCATGGCAACACTGGAGAGGAATCCTCAGGTTCCGGCCCCGACTCCACACAAGGTCTAGGCCCCGGCATGGACTGGAGAGGAATCCCGAGATGGCCCCAGCAACTCACATGGGGACTGGCCTTTCCTGAGGCCACCAGAGCGGGTCCCTGAGGTCCCCGTCGTAACTCGGGAAGACCTGCCGCAACTCAAGAAAATCCAGGAGGTTCTCCCCTCCAGGCGAGATGAGGTCCATTTCCGCTGAGGCGTCTCGAGGCTGATCACACCTCACCTCTGGAAATTCGAAAGGGTCCTTCACACCCTTGGTGCAAATCAAGAAGTTCCCCGACCTAGCCGTCTCCACTCGAGAGGAATCACGAGGGTCCCGTCCACATCCAGAGGAGCCCCGTTTCCGCCTCGTAGCTCGAGATGAGGGATCCTTTCCCTGCTTCGTCGGGAAAGAATTCCCGTCGTTTCCGTCGCATCTCAAGAGGAGGCCCTCTCAACAGGAACGGCGAGAGGAACTCCAGGGTCGTGCCACCATTCCAAGAGTCCCCCGGATGTCTCAGTCCATACCAGAGGAACCTCTTTTCCCTTCACCGGCTCGTCTTTCACGCCGAGGATCGACTCACACCAAGGTGGCACGTGGCACAGCCCTGTGGGAAAGCCTCTTGGGTAAGCATCGAGGGACAGCCTCGAGGGAAAGCCACAGATCCCTTGATCCACGTGACAGGAAGCGTGACACTACTGCTGCAGCATGGGAGGAAAGCGCACGTGCATGCCCCCACTCGAGACGAGGCCTGATTCCCCTGGTGAGACTCAGAAGCACCCCAAGATCCATGGCAACACTGGAGAGGAATCCTCAGGTTCCGGCCCCGACTCCACACAAGGTCTTAGGCCCCGGCATGGAATGGAGAGGAATCCCGAGATGGCCCCCAGCAACTCACATGGGGACTGGCCTTTCCTGAGGCAACCAGAGCGGGTCCCTGAGGTCCCCGTCGTAACTCGGGAAGACCTGCCGCAACTCGAGGAAATCCAGGAGGTTCTCCCCTCCAGGCTAGATGAGGCCCATTTCTGATGAGGCGTCTCGAGGCTGATCACACCTCACCTCTGGAACTTCGAAAGGGTCCTTCACACCCTTGGTGCAAATCAAGAAGTTCCCTGACATACCTGTCTCCACTCGAGAGGAAACACGAGGGTCCCGCCCACATCCAGAGGAGCCCCGTTTCCGCCTCGTAGCTCGAGATGAGGGATCCTATCCCTTCTTCTTCGGGAAAGAATTCCCGTCGTTCCCGTCGCATCTCAAGAGGAGGCCCTCTCAACAGGAACGGCGAGAGGAACTCCAGGGTCGTGCCACCATTCCAAGAGTCCCCCAGATGTCAAGTCCATTCCAGAGGAACCTCTTTTCCCTTCACCGGCTCGTCTTTAACGCTGAGGATCGACTCACACCAAGGTGGCACGTGGCACAGCCCTGTTGGAAAGTCTCGTGGGAAAGCCTCGAGGGACAGCCTCGAGGGAAAGCCACAGATCCCTTGATCCACGTGACAGGAAGCGTGACCCTACTGCTGCAGCTCGGGAGGAAAGCGCACGTGCATGCCCCCACTAGAGACGAGGCCTGACTCCCCTGGGGTGACTCAGAAGCTCCCCAAGATCCATGGCAACACTGGAGAGGAATCCTCAGTTTCCGGCCCCGACACCACACAAGGTCTTAGGCCCCGGCATGGACTGGAGAGGAATCCCGAGATGGCCCCTAGCAACTCACATGGGGACTGGCCTTTCCTGAGGCCACCAGAGCAGGTCCGTGAGGTCCCCGTCGTAACTCGGGAAGACCTGCCACAACTCGAGAAAATCCAGGAGGTTCTCCCCTCCAGGCGAGATGAGGCCCATTTCTGATGAGGCGTCTCGAGGCTGATCACACCTCACCTCTGGAACTTCGAAAGGGTCCTTCACACCCTTGGTGCAAACCAAGAAGTTCCCCGACATACCCGTCTCAACTCGAGAGGAAACACGAGGGTCCCGCCCACATCCAGAGGAGCCCCGTTTCCGCCTCGTAGCTCGAGATGAGGGATCCTTTCCCTGCTTCGTCGGGAAAGAGTTCCCGGCGTTCCCGTCGCATCTCAAGAGGAGGCCATCTCAACAGGAACGGCGAGAGAAACTCCAGGGTCGTGCCACCATTCCAAGAGTCCCCCAGATGTCTCAGTCCATTCCAGAGGAAACTCTTTTCCCTTCACCGGCTCGTCTTTCACGCCGAGGATCGACTGACACCGAGGTGGCACGTGGCACAGCCCTGTGGGAAAGCCTCGTGGGAAAGCCTCGAGGGACAGCCTCGAGGGAAAGCCACAGATCCCTTGATCCACGTGACAGGAAGCGTGACACTACTGCTGCAGCTCGGGAGGAAAGCGCACGTGCATGCCCCCACTCGAGACGAGGCCTGACTCCCCTGGTGAGACTCAGAAGCACCCCAAGATCCATGGCAACACTGGAGAGGAATCCTCAGGTTCCGGCCCCGACTCCACACAAGGACTGAGTCCCGGCATGGACGGGAGAGGAATCCCGAGCGGTCCCCTAGCAACTCGCATGGGGACTGGCCTTTCCTGAGGCCACCAGAGCGGGTCCCTGAGGTTCCCCTCGTAACTCGAGAAGACCTGCCCCAACTCGAGAAAATCCAGGAGGTTCTCCCCTCCAGGCGAGATGAGGCCCATTTCCGCTGAGGCGTCTCGAGGCTGATCACACCTCACCTCTGGAACTTCGAAAGGGTCCTTCACACCCTTGGTGCAAATCAAGAAGTTCCCCGACCTAGCCGTCTCCACTCGAGAGGAATCACGAGGGTCCCGCCCACATCCAGAGGAGCCCCGTTTCCGCCTCGTAGCTCGAGATGAGGGATCCTTTCCCTGCTTCGTCGGGAAAGAGTTCCCGGCGTTCCCGTCGCATCTCAAGAGGAGGCCCTCTCAACAGGAACGGCGAGAGGAACTCCAGGGTCGTGCCCCCATTCCAAGAGTCCCCCAGATGTCTCAGGCCATTCCAGAGGAACCTCTTTTCCCTTCACCGGCTCGTCTTTCACGCCGAGGATCGACTCACACCAAGGTGGCACGTGGCACAGCCCTGTGGGAAAGCCTCGTGGGAAAGCCTCGAGGGACAGCCTGGAGGGAAAGCCACAGATCCCTTGATCCACGTGACAGGAAGCATGACACTACTGCTGCAGCTCGGGAGGAAAGCGCACGTGCATGCCCCCACTCGAGACGAGGCCTGACTCCCCTGGGGAGACTCAGAAGCACCCCAAGATCCATGGCAACACTGGAGAGCAATCCTCAGGTTCCGGCCCCGACTCCACACAAGGACTGAGGCCCCGGCATGGACGGGAGAGGAATCCCGAGAGGTCCCCTAGAAACACGCATGGGGACTGGCCTTTCCTGAGGCCACCAGAGCGGGTCCCTCTGGTCCCCGTCGTAACTCGAGAAGACCTGCCGCAACTAGAGACAATCCAGGAGGTTCTCCCCTCCAGGCGAGATGAGGCCCATTTCCGCTGAGGCGTCTCGAGGCTGATCAAACCTCACCACTGGAACTTCGAAAGGGTCCTTCACACCCTTGGTGCAAATCAAGAAGTTCCCCGACCTAGCCGTCTCCAATCGAGAGGAATCACGAGGGTCCCGCCCACATCCAGAGGAGCCCCGTTTCCGCCTCGTAGCTCGAGATGAGGGATCCTTTCCCTGCTTCGTCGGGAAAGAGTTCCCGGCGTTCCCGTCGCATCTCAAGAGGAGGCCCTCTCAACAGGAACGGCGAGAGGAACTCCAGGGTCGTGCCACCATTCCAAGAGTCCCCCAGATGTCTCAGTCCATTCCAGAGGAACCTCCTTTCCTTTCACCGGCTCGTCTTTGACGCCGAGGATCGACTGACACCAAGGTGGCACGTGGCACAGCCCTGTGGGAAAGTCTCATGGGAAAGCCTCGAGGGACAGCCTCGAGGGAAAGCCACAGATCCCTTGATCCACGTGACAGGAAGCGTGACACTACTGCTGCAGCTCGGGAGGAAAGCGCACGTGCATGCCCCCACTCGAGACGAGGCCTGACTCCCCTGGGGAGACTCAGAAGCACCCCAAGATCCATGGCAACACTGGAGAGGAATCCTCAGGTTCCGGCCCCGACTCCACACAAGGTCTAGGCCCCGGCATGGACTGGAGAGGAATCCCGAGATGGCCCCAGCAACTCACATGGGGACTGGCCTTTCCTGAGGCCACCAGAGCGGGTCCCTGAGGTCCCCGTCGTAACTCGGGAAGACCTGCCGCAACTCAAGAAAATCCAGGAGGTTCTCCCCTCCAGGCGAGATGAGGTCCATTTCCGCTGAGGCGTCTCGAGGCTGATCACACCTCACCTCTGGAAATTCGAAAGGGTCCTTCACACCCTTGGTGCAAATCAAGAAGTTCCCCGACCTAGCCGTCTCCACTCGAGAGGAATCACGAGGGTCCCGTCCACATCCAGAGGAGCCCCGTTTCCGCCTCGTAGCTCGAGATGAGGGATCCTTTCCCTGCTTCGTCGGGAAAGAATTCCCGTCGTTTCCGTCGCATCTCAAGAGGAGGCCCTCTCAACAGGAACGGCGAGAGGAACTCCAGGGTCGTGCCACCATTCCAAGAGTCCCCCGGATGTCTCAGTCCATACCAGAGGAACCTCTTTTCCCTTCACCGGCTCGTCTTTCACGCCGAGGATCGACTCACACCAAGGTGGCACGTGGCACAGCCCTGTGGGAAAGCCTCTTGGGTAAGCATCGAGGGACAGCCTCGAGGGAAAGCCACAGATCCCTTGATCCACGTGACAGGAAGCGTGACACTACTGCTGCAGCATGGGAGGAAAGCGCACGTGCATGCCCCCACTCGAGACGAGGCCTGATTCCCCTGGTGAGACTCAGAAGCACCCCAAGATCCATGGCAACACTGGAGAGGAATCCTCAGGTTCCGGCCCCGACTCCACACAAGGTCTTAGGCCCCGGCATGGAATGGAGAGGAATCCCGAGATGGCCCCCAGCAACTCACATGGGGACTGGCCTTTCCTGAGGCAACCAGAGCGGGTCCCTGAGGTCCCCGTCGTAACTCGGGAAGACCTGCCGCAACTCGAGGAAATCCAGGAGGTTCTCCCCTCCAGGCTAGATGAGGCCCATTTCTGATGAGGCGTCTCGAGGCTGATCACACCTCACCTCTGGAACTTCGAAAGGGTCCTTCACACCCTTGGTGCAAATCAAGAAGTTCCCTGACATACCTGTCTCCACTCGAGAGGAAACACGAGGGTCCCGCCCACATCCAGAGGAGCCCCGTTTCCGCCTCGTAGCTCGAGATGAGGGATCCTATCCCTTCTTCTTCGGGAAAGAATTCCCGTCGTTCCCGTCGCATCTCAAGAGGAGGCCCTCTCAACAGGAACGGCGAGAGGAACTCCAGGGTCGTGCCACCATTCCAAGAGTCCCCCAGATGTCAAGTCCATTCCAGAGGAACCTCTTTTCCCTTCACCGGCTCGTCTTTAACGCTGAGGATCGACTCACACCAAGGTGGCACGTGGCACAGCCCTGTTGGAAAGTCTCGTGGGAAAGCCTCGAGGGACAGCCTCGAGGGAAAGCCACAGATCCCTTGATCCACGTGACAGGAAGCGTGACCCTACTGCTGCAGCTCGGGAGGAAAGCGCACGTGCATGCCCCCACTAGAGACGAGGCCTGACTCCCCTGGGGTGACTCAGAAGCTCCCCAAGATCCATGGCAACACTGGAGAGGAATCCTCAGTTTCCGGCCCCGACACCACACAAGGTCTTAGGCCCCGGCATGGACTGGAGAGGAATCCCGAGATGGCCCCTAGCAACTCACATGGGGACTGGCCTTTCCTGAGGCCACCAGAGCAGGTCCGTGAGGTCCCCGTCGTAACTCGGGAAGACCTGCCACAACTCGAGAAAATCCAGGAGGTTCTCCCCTCCAGGCGAGATGAGGCCCATTTCTGATGAGGCGTCTCGAGGCTGATCACACCTCACCTCTGGAACTTCGAAAGGGTCCTTCACACCCTTGGTGCAAACCAAGAAGTTCCCCGACATACCCGTCTCAACTCGAGAGGAAACACGAGGGTCCCGCCCACATCCAGAGGAGCCCCGTTTCCGCCTCGTAGCTCTAGATGAGGGATCCTTTCCCTGCTTCGTCGGGAAAGAGTTCCCGGCGTTCCCGTCGCATCTCAAGAGGAGGCCCTCTCAAGAGGAACGGCGAGAGGAACTCCAGGGTCGTGCCACCATTCCAAGAGTCCCCCAGATGTCTCAGTCCATTCCAGAGGAACCTCTTTTCCCTTCACCGGCTCGTCTTTCACACCGAGGATAGACTCACACCAAGGTGGCACGTGGCACAGCCCTGTGGGAAAGCCTCGTGGGAAAGCCTCGAGGGACAGCCTCGAGGGAAAGCCACAGATCCCTTGATCCACGTGACAGGAAGCGTGACACTACTGCTGCAGCTCGGGAGGAAAGCGCACGTGCATGCCCCCACTCGAGACGAGGCCTGACTCCCCTGGGGAGACTCAGAAGCACCCCAAGATCCATGGCAACACTGGAGAGGAATCCTCAGGTTCCGGCCCCGACTCCACACAAGGACTGAGGCCCGGCATGGATGGGAGAGGAATCCCGAGCGGTCCCCTAGCAACTCGCATGGGGACTGGCCTTTCCTGAGGCCACCAGAGCGGGTCCCTGAGGTTCCCCTCGTAACTCGAGAAGACCTGCCCCAACTCGAGAAAATCCAGGAGGTTCTCCCCTCCAGGCGAGATGAGGCCCATTTCCGCTGAGGCGTCTCGAGGCTGATCACACCTCACCTCTGGAACTTCGAAAGGGTCCTTCACACCCTTGGTGCAAATCAAGAAGTTCCCCGACCTAGCCGTCTCCACTCGAGAGGAATCACGAGGGTCCCGCCCACATCCAGAGGAGACCCGTTTCCGCCTCATAGCTCGAGATGAGGGATCCTTTCCCTGCTTCGTCGGGAAAGAGTTCCCGGCGTTCCCGTCGCATCTCAAGAGGAGGCCCTCTCAACAGGAACGGCGAGAGGAACTCCAGGGTCGTGCCACCATTCCAAGAGTCCCCCAGATGTCTCAGTCCATTCCAGAGGAACCTCTTTTCCCTTCACCGGCTCGTCTTTCACGCCGAGGATCGACTCACACCAAGGTGGCATGTGGCACAGCCCTGTGGGAAAGCCTCATGGGAAAGCCTCGAGGGACAGCCTCGAGGGAAAGACACAGATCCCTTGATCCACGTGACAGGAAGCGTGACACTACTGCTGCAGCTCGGGAGGAAAGCGCACGTGCATGCCCCCACTCGAGACGAGGCCTGACTCCCCTGGGGAGACTCAGAAGCACCCCAAGATCCATGGCAACACTGGAGAGGAATCCTCAGGTTCCGGCCCCGACTCCACACAAGGACTGAGGCCCCGGCATGGACGGGAGAGGAATCCCGAGAGGTCCCCTAGCAACACGCATGGGGACTGGCCTTTCCTGAGGCCACCAGAGCGGGTCCCTGTGGTCCCCGTCGTAACTCGAGAAGACCTGCCGCAACTCGAGAAAATCCAGGAGGTTCTCCCATCCAGGCGAGATGAGGCCCATTTCCGCTGAGGTGTCTCGAGGCTGATCACACCTCACCTCTGGAACTTCGAAAGGGTCCTTCACACCCTTGGTGCAAATCAAGAAGTTCCCCGACCTAGCCGTCTCCACTCGAGAGGAATCACGAGGGTCCCGCCCACATCCAGAGGAGCCCCGTTTCCGCCTCGTAGCTCGAGATGAGGGATCCTTTCCCTGCTTCGTCGGGAAAGAGTTCCCGGCGTTCCCGTCGCATCTCAAGAGGAGGCCCTCTCAACAGGAACGGCGAGAAGAACTCCAGGGTCGTGCCACCATTCCTAGAGTCCCCCAGATGTCTCAGGCCATTCCAGAGGAACCTCTTTTCCCTTCACCGGCTCGTCTTTCACGCCGAGGATCGACTGACACCAAGGTGGCACGTGGCACAGCCCTGTGGGAAAGCCTCGTGGGAAAGCCTCGAGGGACAGCCTCGAGGGAAAGCCACAGATCCCTTGATCCACGTGACAGGAAGCGTGACACTACTGCTGCAGCTCGGGAGGAAAGCGCACGTGCATGCCCCCACTCGAGACAAGGCCTGACTCCCCTGGGGAGACTCAGAAGCACCCCAAGATCCATGGCAACACTGGAGAGCAATCCTCAGGTTCCGGCCCCGACTCCACACAAGGACTGAGGCCCCGGCATGGACGGGAGAGGAATCCCGAGAGGTCCCCTAGAAACACGCATGGGGACTGGCCTTTCCTGAGGCCACCAGAGCGGGTCCCTCTGGTCCCCGTCGTAACTCGAGAAGACCTGCCGCAACTAGGGACAATCCAGGAGGTTCTCCCCTCCAGGCGAGATGAGGCCCATTTCCGCTGAGGCGTCTCGAGGCTGATCAAACCTCACCACTGGAACTTCGAAAGGGTCCTTCACACCCTTGGTGCAAATCAAGAAGTTCCCCGACCTAGCCGTCTCCACTCGAGAGGAATCACGAGGGTCCCGCCCACATCCAGAGGAGCCCCGTTTCCGCCTCGTAGCTCGAGATGAGGGATCCTTTCCCTGCTTCGTCGGGAAAGAGTTCCCGGCGTTCCCGTCGCATCTCAAGAGGAGGCCCTCTCAACAGGAACGGCGAGAGGAACTCCAGGGTCGTGCCACCATTCCAAGAGTCCCCCAGATGTCTCAGTCCATTCCAGAGGAACCTCTTTTCCTTTCACCGGCTCGTCTTTCACGCCGAGGATCGACTGACAGCAAGGTGGCACGTGGCACAGCCCTGTAGGAAAGTCTCATGGGAAAGCCTCGAGGGACAGCCTCGAGGGAAAGCCACAGATCCCTTGATCCACGTGACAGGAAGCGTGACACTACTGCTGCAGCTCGGGAGGAAAGCGCACGTGCATGCCCCCACTCGAGACGAGGCCTGACTCCCCTGGGGAGACTCAGAAGCACCCCAAGATCCATGGAAACACTGGAGAGGAATCCTCAGGTTCCGGCCCCGACTCCACACAAGGTCTAGGCCCCGGCATGGACTGGAGAGGAATCCCGAGATGGCCCCAGCAACTCACATGGGGACTGGCCTTTCCTGAGGCCACCAGAGCGGGTCCCTGAGGTCCCCGTCGTAACTCGGGAAGACCTGCCTCAACTCAAGAAAATCCAGGAGGTTCTCCCCTCCAGGCGAGATGAGGTCCATTTCCGCTGAGGCGTCTCGAGGCTGATCACACCTCACCTCTGGAAATTCGAAAGGGTCCTTCACACCCTTGGTGCAAATCAAGAAGTTCCCCGACATTCCCGTCTCCACTCGAGAGGAATCACGAGGGTCCCGTCGACATCCAGAGGAGCCCCGTTTCCGCCTCGTAGCTCGAGATGAGGGATCCTTTCCCTGCTTCGTCGTGAAAGAATTCCCGTCGTTTCCGTCGCATCTCAAGAGGAGGCCCTCTCAACAGGAACGGCGAGAGGAACTCCAGGGTCGTGCCACCATTCCAAGAGTCCCCCGGATGTCCCAGTCCATACCAGAGGAACCTCTTTTCCCTACACCGGCTCGTCTTTCACGCCGAGGATCGACTCACACCAAGGTGGCACGTGGCACAGCCCTGTGGGAAAGCCTCTTGGGAAAGCCTCGAGGGACAGCCTCGAGGGAAAGCCACAGATCCCTTGATCCACGTGACAGGAAGCGTGACACTACTGCTGCAGCATGGGAGGAAAGCGCACGTGCATGCCCCCACTCGAGACGAGGCCTGATTTCCCTGGAGAGACTCAGAAGCACCCCAGGATCCATGGCAACACTGGAGAGGAATCCTCAGTTTCCGGCCCCGACACCACACAAGGTCTTAGGCCCCGGCATGGACTGGAGAGGAATCCCGAGATGGCCCCTAGCAACTCACATGGGGACTGGCCTTTCCTGAGGCCACCAGAGCAGGTCCCTGAGGTCCCCGTCGTAACTCGGGAAGACCTGCCACAACTCGAGAAAATCCAGGAGGTTCTCCCCTCCAGGCTAGATGAGGCCCATTTCTGATGAGGCGTCTCGAGGCTGATCACACCTCACCTCTGGAACTTCGAAAGGGTCCTTCACACCCTTGGTGCAAACCAAGAAGTTCCCCGACATACCCGTCTCCACTCGAGAGGAAACACGAGGGTCCCGCCCACATCCAGAGGAGCCCCGTTTCCGCCTCGTAGCTCGAGATGAGGGATCCTATCCCTTCTTCGTCGGGAAAGAATTCCCGTCGTTTCCGTCGCATCTCAAGAGGAGGCCCTCTCAACAGGAACGGCGAGAGGAACTCCAGGGTCGTGCCACCATTCCAAGAGTCCCCCGGATGTCTCAGTCCATACCAGAGGAACCTC
The DNA here is from genome assembly GCF_023091745.1 of Budorcas taxicolor. NCBI lineage: Eukaryota > Metazoa > Chordata > Mammalia > Artiodactyla > Bovidae > Budorcas > Budorcas taxicolor. The sequence goes on from NW_026292585.1 coordinate 18,276, forward strand.
TTTTCCCTACACCGGCTCGTCTTTCACGCCGAGGATCGACTCACACCAAGGTGGCACCTGGCACAGCCCTGTGGGAAAGCCTCGTGGGAAAGCCTGGAGGGACAGCCTCGAGGGAAAGACAAATATCCCTTGATCCACGTGACAGGAAGCGTGACACTACTGCTGCAGCTGGGGAGGAAAGCGCACGTGCATGCCCCCACTCGAGACGAGGCCTGACTCCCCTGGGGAGACTCAGCAGCACCCCAAGATCCATGGCAACACTGGAGAGGAATCCTCAGTTTCCGTCCCGTCTCCACACAAGGACTGAGGCCCCGGCATGGTCGGGAGAGGAATCCCGAGAGGTCCCCTAGCATCTCGCATGGGGACTGGCCTTTCCTGAGGCCAACAGAGCGGGACCCTGAGGTCCCCGTCGTAACTCGAGAAGACCTGCCGCAACTCGAGAAAATCCAGGAGGTTCTCCCCTCCAGGCGAGATGCGGCCCATTTCCCCTGAGGCGTCTCCAGGCTGCTCACACCTCACCTCTGGAACTTCGAAAGCGTCTTTCACACCCTTGGTGCAAATCAAGAAGTTCCCCGACATACCCGTCTAGACTCGAGAGGAAACACGAGGGTCCCGCCCACATCCTGAGGAGCTCCGTTTCCGCCTCGTAGCTCGAGATGAGGGATCCTATCCCTGCTTCGTTCGGAAAGAGTTCCCAGCGTTCCCGTCGCATCTCAAGAGGAGGCCCTCTCAACAGGAACGGCGAGAGGAACTCCAGGGTCGTGCCACCATTCCAAGAGTGCCCCAGATGTCTCAGGCCATTCCAGAGGAACCTCTTTTCCCTTCACCGGCTCGTCTTTCACGCCGAGGATCGACTCACACCAATGTGGCACGTGGCACAGCCCTGTGGGAAAGCCTTGTGGGAAAGCCTGGAGGGACAGCCTCGAGAGAAAGCCACAGATCCCTTGATCCAAGTTACAGGAAGCGTGAAACTACTGCTGCAGCTCGGGAGGAAAACGCACGTGCATGCCCCACTCGAGACGAGGCCTGACTCCCCTGGGGAGACTCAGAAGCACCCCAAGATCCATGGAAACACTGGAGAGGAATCCTCAGGTTCCGGCCCCGACTCCACACAAGGTCTTAGGCCCCGGCATGGACGGGAGAGGAATCCCGAGATGGCCCCTAGCAACTCGCATGGGGACTGGCCTTTCCTGAGGCCTCCAGAGCGGGTCCCTGAGGCCCCGTCGTAATTCGGGAAGACCTGCCGCAACTCGAGAAAATGCAGGAGGTTCTCCCCTCCAGGCGAGATGAGGCCCATTTCTGATGAGGCGTCTCGAGGCTGATCACACCTCACCTCTGGAACTTTGAAAGGGCCCTTCACACCCTTGGTGCAAATCAAGAAGTTCCCCACATTCCCGTCTCCCCTCGAGAGGAATCACGAGGGTCCCGCCCACATCCAGAGGAGACCCGTTTCCGCCTCGTAGCTCGAGATGAGGGATCCTATCCCTTCTTCGTCGGGAAAGAATTTCCGTCGTTCCCGTCGCATCTCAAGAGGAGGCCCTCTCAACAGGAACGGCGAGAGGAACTCCAGGGTCCTGCCACCATTCCAAGAGTCCCCCGGATGTCTCAGTCCATACCAGAGGAACCTCTTTTCCCTACACCGGCTCGTCTTTCACGCCGAGGATCGACTCACACCAAGGTGGCACGTGGCACAGCCCTGTGGGAAAGTCTCGTGGGAAAGCCTCGAGGGACAGCCTCGAGGGAAAGCCACAGATCCCTTGATCCACGTGACAGGAAGCGTGACCCTACTGCTGCAGCTCGGGAGGAAAGCGCACGTGAATGCCCCCACTCGAGACGAGGCCTGACTCCCCTGGGGTGACTCAGAAGCTCCTCAAGATCCATGGCAACACTGGAGAGGAATCCTCAGTTTCCGGCCCCGACACCACACAAGGTCTTAGGCCCCGGCATGGACTGGAGAGGAATCCCGAGATGGCCCCTAGCAACTCACATGGGGACTGGCCTTTCCTGAGGCCACCAGAGCAGGTCCCTGAGGTCCCCGTCGTAACTCGGGAAGACCTGCCACAACTCGAGAAAATCCAGGAGGTTCTCCCCTCCAGGCGAGATGAGGCCCATTTCTGATGAGGCGTCTCGAGGCTGATCACACCTCACCTCTGGAACTTCGAAAGGGTCCTTCACACCCTTGGTGCAAACCAAGAAGTTCCCCGACATACCCGTCTCCACTCGAGAGGAAACACGAGGGTCCCGCCCACATCCAGAGGAGCCCCGTTTCCGCCTCGTAGCTCGAGATGAGGGATCCTATCTCTTCTTCCTCGGGAAAGAATTCCCGTCGTTTCCGTCGCATCTCAAGAGGAGGCCCTCTCAACAGGAACGGCGAGAGGAACTCCAGGGTCGTGCCACCATTCCAAGAGTCCCCCGGATGTCTCAGTCCATACCAGAGGAACCTCTTTTCTCTACACCGGCTCGTCTTTCACGCCGAGGATCGACTCACACCAAGGTGGCACGTGGCACAGCCCTGTGGGAAAGCCTCTTGGGAAAGCATCGCGGGACAGCCTCGAGGGAAAGCCACAGATCCCTTGATCCACGTGACAGGAAGCGTGACACTACTGCTGCAGCTTGGGAGGAAAGCGCACGTGCATGCCCCCACTCGAGACGAGGCCTGATTCCCCTGGGGAGACTCAGAGTCACCCCAAGATCCATGGCAACACTGGAGAGGAATCCTCAGGTCCCGGCCCCGACTCCACACAGGGTCTTAGGCCCCGGCATGGACTGGAGAGGAATCCCGAGATGGCCCCTAGCAACTCACATGGGGACTGGCCTTTCCTCAGGCCACCAGAGCGGGTCCCTGAGGTCCCCGTCGTAACTCGGGAAGACCTGCCGCAACTCGAGGAAATCCAGGAGGTTCTCCCCTCCAGGCGAGATGAGGCCCATTTCTGATGAGGCGTCTCGAGGCTGATCACACCTCACCTCTGGAACTTCGAAAGGGTCCTTCACACCCTTGGTGCAAATCAAGAAGTTCCCTGACATACCTGTCTCCACTCGAGAGGAAACACGAGGGTCCCGCCCACATCCAGAGGAGCCCCGTTTCCGCCTCGTAGCTCGAGATGAGGGATCCTATCCCTTCTTCTTCGGGAAGGAATTCCCGTCGTTCCCGTCGCATCTCAAGAGGAGGCCCTCTCAACAGGAACGGCGAGAGGAACTCCAGGGTCGTGCCACCATTCCAAGAGTCCCCCGGATGTCTCAGTCCATACCAGAGGAACCTCTTTTCCCTGCACCGGCTCGTCTTTTACGCCGAGGATCGACTCACACCAAGGTGGCACGTGGCACAACCCTGTGGGAAAGCCTCGTGGGAAAGCCTGGAGGGACAGCCTCGAGGGAAAGACAAATATCCCTTGATCCACGTGACAGGAAGCATGACATTACTGCTGCAGCTCGGGAGGAAAGCGCACGTGCATGCCCCCACTCGAGACGAGGCCTGACTCCCCTGGGGAGACTCAGCAGCACCCCAAGATCCATGGCAACACTGGAGAGGAATCCTCAGGTTCCGTCCCGAATCCACACAAGGACTGAGGGCCCGGCATGGTCGGGAGAGGAATCCCGAGAGTTCCCCTAGCATCTCGCATGGGGACTGGCCTTTCCTGAGACCAACAGAGCGGGACCCTGAGGTCCCCGTCGTAACTCGAGAAGACCTGCCGCAACTCGAGAAAATCCAGGAGGTTCTCCCCTCCAGGCGAGATGCGGCCCATTTCCCCTGAGGCGTCTCCAGGCTGCTCACACCTCAACTCTGGAACTTCGAAAGCGTCTTTCACACCCTTGGTGCAAATCAAGAAGTTCCCCGACATACCCGTCTAGACTCGAGAGGAAACACGAGGGTCCCGCCCACATCCTGAGGAGCTCCGTTTCCGCCTCGTAGCTCGAGATGAGGGATCCTATCCCTGCTTCGTCGGGAAAGAGTTCCCAGCGTTCCCGTCGCATCTCAAGAGGAGGCCCTCTCAACAGGAACGGCGAGAGGAACTCCAGGGTCGTGCCACCATTCCAAGAGTGCCCCAGATGTCTCAGGCCATTCCAGAGGAACCTCTTTTCCCTTCACCGGCTCGTCTTTCACGCCGAGGATCGACTCACACCAATGTGGCACGTGGCACAGCCCTGTGGGAAAGCCTTGTGGGAAAGCCTGGAGGGACAGCCTCGAGAGAAAGCCACAGATCCCTTGATCCAAGTTACAGGAAGCGTGAAACTACTGCTGCAGCTCGGGAGGAAAGCGCACGTGCATGCCCCACTCGAGACGAGGCCTGACTCCCCTGGGGAGACTCAGAAGCACCCCAAGATCCATGGAAACACTGGAGAGGAATCCTCAGGTTCCGGCCCCGACTCCACACAAGGTCTTAGGCCCCGGCATGGACGGGAGAGGAATCCCGAGATGGCCCCTAGCAACTCGCATGGGGACTGGCCTTTCCTGAGGCCTCCAGAGCGGGTCCCTGAGGCCCCGTCGTAATTCGGGAAGACCTGCGGCAACTCGAGAAAATGCAGGAGGTTCTCCCCTCCAGGCGAGATGAGGCCCATTTCTGATGAGGCGTCTCGAGGCTGATCACACCTCACCTCTGGAACTTTGAAAGGGCCCTTCACACCCTTGGTGCAAATCAAGAAGTTCCCCACATTCCCGTCTCCACTCGAGAGGAATCACGAGGGTCCCGCCCACATCCAGAGGAGACCCGTTTCCGCCTCGTAGCTCGAGATGAGGGATCCTATCCCTTCTTCGTCGGGAAAGAATTTCCGTCGTTCCCGTCGCATCTCAAGAGGAGGCCCTCTCAACAGGAACGGCGAGAGGAACTCCAGGGTCGTGCCACCATTCCAAGAGTCCCCCGGATGTCTCAGTCCATACCAGAGGAACCTCTTTTCCCTACACCGGCTCGTCTTTCACGCCGAGGATCGACTCACACCAAGGTGGCACGTGGCACAGCCCTGTGGGAAAGCCTCCTGGGAAAGCATCAAGGGACAGCCTCGAGGGAAAGCCAAATATCCCTTGATCCACCTGACAGGAAGCGTGACACTACTGCTGCAGCTTGGGAGGAAAGCGCACGTGTATGCCCCAACTCGAGACGAGGCCTGATTCCCCTGGAGAGACTCAAAAGCACCCCAAGATCCATGGCAACACTGGAGAGGAATCCTCAGGTTACGTCCCGACTCCACACAAGGACTGAGGCCCCGGCATGGTCGGGAGAGGAATCCCGAGAGGTCCCCTAGCATCTCGCATGGGGACTGGCCTTTCCTGAGGCCAACAGAGCGGGTCCCTGAGTTCCCCGTCGTAACTCGAGAAGACCTGCCGCAACTCGAGAAAATTCAGGAGGTTCTCCCTTCCAGGCGAGATGAGGCCCATTTCTGATGAGGCATCTCCAGGCTGATCACACCTCACCTCTGTAACTTTGAAAGGGTCCTTCACACCCTTGGTGCAAATCAAGAAGTTCTCCGACATTCCCGTCTCCACTCGAGAGGAATCACGAGGGTCCCGCCCACATCCAGAGAAGCCCCGTTTCCGCCTCGTAGCTCGAGATGAGGGATCCTTTCCCTGCTTCGTCGGGAAAGAGTTCCCGGCGTTCCCGTCGCATCTCAAGAGGAGGACCTCTCAACAGGAACGGCGAGAGGAACTCCAGGGTCCTGCCACCATTCCAAGAGTCCCCCAGATGTCAAGTGCATTCCAGAGGAACCTCTTTTCCCTTCACCGGCTCGTCTTTCACGCCGAGGATCGACTCACACCAAGGTGGCACGTGGCACAGCCCTGTGGGAAAGTCTCATGGGAAAGCCTCGAGGGACAGCCTCGAGGGAAAGCCACAGATCCCTTGATCCACGTGACAGGAAGCGTGACCCTACTGCTGCAGCTCGGGAGGAAAGCGCACGTGCATGCCCCCACACGAGACGAGGCCTGACTCCCCTGGGGAGACTCAGAAGCACCCCAAGATCCATGGCAACACTGGAGAGGAATCCTCAGGTTCCGGCCCCGACTCCAACAAGGTCTAGGCCCCGGCATGGACTGGAGAGGAATCCCGAGATGGCCCCAGCAATTCACATGGGGACTGGCCTTTCCTGAGGCCACCAGAGCGGGTCCCTGAGGTCCCCGTCGTAACTCGGGAAGACCTGCTGCAACTCAAGAAAATCCAGGAGGTTCTCCCCTCCAGGCGAGATGAGGTCCATTTCCGCTGAGGCGTCTCGAGGCTGATCACACCTCACCTCTGGAAATTCGAAAGGGTCCTTCACACCCTTGGTGCAAATCAAGAAGTTCCCCGACATTCCCGTCTCCACTCGAGAGGAATCACGAGGGTCCCGTCCACATCCAGAGGAGCCCCGTTTCTGCCTCGTAGCTCGAGATGAGGGATCCTTTCCCTGCTTCGTCGGGAAAGAATTCCCGTCGTTTCCGTCGCATCTCAAGAGGAGGCCCTCTCAACAGGAACGGCGAGAGGAACTCCAGGGTCGTGCCACCATTCCAAGAGTCCCCCGGATGTCTCAGTCCATACCAGAGGAAACTCTTTTCCCTACACCAGCTCGTCTTTCACGCCGAGGATCGACTCACACCAAGGTGGCACGTGGCACAGCCCTGTGGGAAAGCCTCTTGGGAAAGCATCGAGGGACAGCCTCGAGGGAAAGCCACAGATCCCTTGATCCACGTGACAGGAAGCGTGACACTACTGCTGCAGCATGGGAGGAAAGCGCACGTGCATGCCCCCACTCGAGACGAGGCCTGATTCCCCTGGTGAGACTCAGAAGCACCCCAAGATCCATGGCAACACTGGAGAGGAATCCTCAGGTTCCGGCCCCGACTCCACACAAGGTCTTAGGCCCCGGCATGGAATGGAGACGAATCCCGAGATGGCCCCTAGCAACTCACATGGGGACTGGCCTTTCCTGAGGCAACCAGAGCGGGTCCCTGAGGTCCCCGTCGTAACTCGGGAAGACCTGCCGCAACTCGAGGAAATCCAGGAGGTTCTCCCCTCCAGGCGAGATGAGGCCCATTTCTGATGAGGCGTCTCGAGGCTGATCACACCTCACCTCTGGAACTTCGAAAGGGTCCTTCACACCCTTGGTGCAAATCAAGAAGTTCCCTGACATACCTGTCTCCACTCGAGAGGAAACACGAGGGTCCCGCCCACATCCAGAGGAGCCCCGTTTCCGCCTCGTAGCTCGAGATGAGGGATCCTATCCCTTCTTCTTCGGGAAAGAATTCCCGTCGTTAACGTCGCATCTCAAGAGGAGGCCCTCTCAACAGGAACGGCGAGAGGAACTCCAGGGTCGTGCCACCATTCCAAGAGTCCCCCGGATGTCTCAGTCCATACCAGAGGAACCTCTTTTCCCTACACCGGCTCGTCTTTCACGCCGAGGATCGACTCACACCAACGTGGCACGTGGCACAGCCCTGTGGGAAAGCCTCGTGGGAAAGCATCAAGGGACAGCCTCGAGGGAAAGCCAAATATCCCTTGATCCACGTGACAGGAAGCGTGACCCTACTGCTGCAGCTCGGGAGGAAAGCGCACGTGCATGCCCCCACTCGAGACGAGGCCTGACTCCCCTGGGGAGACTCAGAAGCACCCCAAGATCCATGGCAACACTGGAGAGGAATCCTCAGGTTCCGGCCCCGACTCCACACAAGGTCTTAGGCCCCGGCATGGACTGGAGAGGAATCCCGAGATGGCCCCTAGCAACTCGCACGGGGACTGGCCTTTCCTGAGGCCACCAGAGCGGGTCTCTGAGGTCCCCGTCGTAACTCGGGAAGACCTGCCGCAACTCGAGAAAATCCAGGAGGTTCTCCCCTCCAGGCGAGATGAGGCCCATTTCCGCTGAGGCGTCTCGAGGCTGATCACACCTCACCTCTGGAAATTCGAAAGGGTCCTTCACACCCTTGGTGCAAATCAAGAAGTTCCCCGACATTCCCGTCTCCACTCGAGAGGAATCACGAGGGTCCCGTCCACATCCAGAGGAGCCCCGTTTCCGCCTCGTAGCTCGAGATGAGGGATCCTTTCCCTGCTTCGTCGGGAAAGAATTCCCGTCGTTTCCGTCGCATCTCAAGAGGAGGCCCTCTCAACAGGAACGGCGAGAGGAACTCCAGGGTCGTGCCACCATTCCAAGAGTCCCCCGGATGTCTCAGTCCATACCAGAGGAACCTCTTTTCCCTACACCAGCTCGTCTTTCACGCCGAGGATCGACTCACACCAAGGTGGCACGTGGCACAGCCCTGTGGGAAAGCCTCTTGGGAAAGCATCGAGGGACAGCCTCGAGGGAAAGCCACAGATCCCTTGATCCACGTGACAGGAAGCGTGACACTACTGCTGCAGCTTGGGAGGAAAGCGCACGTGCATGCCCCCACTCGAGACGAGGCCTGATTCCCCTGGGGAGACTCAGAGTCACCCCAAGATCCATGGCAACACTGGAGAGGAATCCTCAGGTCCCGGCCCCGACTCCACACAGGGTCTTAGGCCCCGGCATGGACTGGAGAGGAATCCCGAGATGGCCCCTAGCAACTCACATGGGGACTGGCCTTTCCTGAGGCCACCAGAGCGGGTCCCTGAGGTCCCCGTCGTAACTCGGGAAGACCTGCCGCAACTCGAGGAAATCCAGGAGGTTCTCCCCTCCAGGCGAGATGAGGCCCATTTCTGATGAGGCGTCTCGAGGCTGATCACACCTCACCTCTGGAACTTCGAAAGGGTCCTTCACACCCTTGGTGCAAATCAAGAAGTTCCCTGACATACCTGTCTCCACTCGAGAGGAAACACGAGGGTCCCGCCCACATCCAGAGGAGCCCCGTTTCCGCCTCGTAGCTCGAGATGAGGGATCCTATCCCTTCTTCTTCGGGAAAGAATTCCCGTCGTTCCCGTCGCATCTCAAGAGGAGGCCCTCTCAACAGGAACGGCGAGAGGAACTCCAGGGTCGTGCCACCATTCCAAGAGTCCCCCGGATGTCTCAGTCCATACCAGAGGAACCTCTTTTCCCTACACCGGCTCGTCTTTTACGCCGAGGATCGACTCACACCAAGGTGGCACGTGGCACAGCCCTGTGGGAAAGCCTCGTGGGAAAGCCTGGAGGGACAGCCTCGAGGGAAAGACAAATATCCCTTGATCCACGTGACAGGAAGCGTGACATTACTGCTGCAGCTCGGGAGGAAAGCGCACGTGCATGCCCCCACTCGAGACGAGGCCTGACTCCCCTGGGGAGACTCAGCAGCACCCCAAGATCCATGGCAACACTGGAGAGGAATCCTCAGGTTCCGTCCCGAATCCACACAAGGACTGAGGCCCCGGCATGGTCGGGAGAGGAATCCCGAGAGTTCCCCTAGCATCTCGCATGGGGACTGGCCTTTCCTGAGACCAACAGAGCGGGACCCTGAGGTCCCCGTCGTAACTCGAGAAGACCTGCCGCAACTCGAGAAAATCCAGGAGGTTCTCCCCTCCAGGCGAGATGCGGCCCATTTCCCCTGAGGCGTCTCCAGGCTGCTCACACCTCACCTCTGGAACTTCGAAAGCGTCTTTCACACCCTTGGTGCAAATCAAGAAGTTCCCCGACATACCCGTCTAGACTCGAGAGGAAACACGAGGGTCCCGCCCACATCCTGAGGAGCTCCGTTTCCGCCTCGTAGCTCGAGATGAGGGATCCTATCCCTGCTTCGTCGGGAAAGAGTTCCCAGCGTTCCCGTCGCATCTCAAGAGGAGGCCCTCTCAACAGGAACGGCGAGAGGAACTCCAGGGTCGTGCCACCATTCCAAGAGTGCCCCAGATGTCTCAGGCCATTCCAGAGGAACCTCTTTTCCCTTCACCGGCACGTCTTTCACGCCGAGGATCGACTCACACCAATGTGGCACGTGGCACAGCCCTGTGGGAAAGCCTTGTGGGAAAGCCTGGAGGGACAGCCTCGAGAGAAAGCCACAGATCCCTTGATCCAAGTTACAGGAAGCGTGAAACTACTGCTGCAGCTCGGGAGGAAAGCGCACGTGCATGCCCCACTCGAGACGAGGCCTGACTCCCCTGGGGAGACTCAGAAGCACCCCAAGATCCATGGAAACACTGGAGAGGAATCCTCAGGTTCCGGCCCCGACTCCACACAAGGTCTTAGGCCCCGGCATGGACGGGAGAGGAATCCCGAGATGGCCCCTAGCAACTCGCATGGGGACTGGCCTTTCCTGAGGCCTCCAGAGCGGGTCCCTGAGGCCCCGTCGTAATTCGGGAAGACCTGCGGCAACTCGAGAAAATGCAGGAGGTTCTCCCCTCCAGGCGAGATGAGGCCCATTTCTGATGAGGCGTCTCGAGGCTGATCACACCTCACCTCTGGAACTTTGAAAGGGCCCTTCACACCCTTGGTGCAAATCAAGAAGTTCCCCACATTCCCGTCTCCACTCGAGAGGAATCACGAGGGTCCCGCCCACATCCAGAGGAGACCCGTTTCCGCCTCGTAGCTCGAGATGAGGGATCCTATCCCTTCTTCGTCGGGAAAGAATTTCCGTCGTTCCCGTCGCATCTCAAGAGGAGGCCCTCTCAACAGGAACGGCGAGAGGAAATCCAGGGTCGTGCCACCATTCCAAGAGTCCCCCGGATGTCTCAGTCCATACCAGAGGAACCTCTTTTCCCTACACCGGCTCGTCTTTCACGCCGAGGATCGACTCACACCAAGGTGGCACGTGGCACAGCCCTGTGGGAAAGCCTCCTGGGAAAGCATCAAGGGACAGCCTCGAGGGAAAGCCAAATATTCCTTGATCCACCTGACAGGAAGCGTGACACTACTGCTGCAGCTTGGGAGGAAAGCGCACGTGTATGCCCCCACTCGAGACGAGGCCTGATTCCCCTGGAGAGACTCAAAAGCACCCCAAGATCCATGGCAACACTGGAGAGGAATCCTCAGGTTACGTCCCGACTCCACACAAGGACTGAGGCCCCGGCATGGTCGGGAGAGGAATCCCGAGAGGTCCCCTAGCATCTCGCATGGGGACTGGCCTTTCCTGAGGCCAACAGAGCGGGTCCCTGAGTTCCCCGTCGTAACTCGAGAAGACCTGCCGCAACTCGAGAAAATTCAGGAGGTTCTCCCTTCCAGGCGAGATGAGGCCCATTTCTGATGAGGCATCTCCAGGCTGATCACACCTCACCTCTGTAACTTTGAAAGGGTCCTTCACACCCTTGGTGCAAATCAAGAAGTTCTCCGACATTCCCGTCTCCACTCGAGAGGAATCACGAGGGTCCCGCCCACATCCAGAGAAGCCCCGTTTCCGCCTCGTAGCTCGAGATGAGGGATCCTTTCCCTGCTTCGTCGGGAAAGAGTTCCCGGCGTTCCCGTCGCATCTCAAGAGGAGGACCTCTCAACAGGAACGGCGAGAGGAACTCCAGGGTCCTGCCACCATTCCAAGAGTCCCCCAGATGTCAAGTGCATTCCAGAGGAACCTCTTTTCCCTTCACCGGCTCGTCTTTCACGCCGAGGATCGACTCACACCAAGGTGGCACGTGGCACAGCCCTGTGGGAAAGTCTCATGGGAAAGCCTCGAGGGACAGCCTCGAGGGAAAGCCACAGATCCCTTGATCCACGTGACAGGAAGCGTGACCCTACTGCTGCAGCTCGGGAGGAAAGCGCACGTGCATGCCCCCACACGAGACGAGGCCTGACTCCCCTGGGGAGACTCAGAAGCACCCCAAGATCCATGGCAACACTGGAGAGGAATCCTCAGGTTCCGGCCCCGACTCCAACAAGGTCTAGGCCCCGGCATGGACTGGAGAGGAATCCCGAGATGGCCCCAGCAATTCACATGGGGACTGGCCTTTCCTGAGGCCACCAGAGCGGGTCCCTGAGGTCCCCGTCGTAACTCGGGAAGACCTGCTGCAACTCAAGAAAATCCAGGAGGTTCTCCCCTCCAGGCGAGATGAGGTCCATTTCCGCTGAGGCGTCTCGAGGCTGATCACACCTCACCTCTGGAAATTCGAAAGGGTCCTTCACACCCTTGGTGCAAATCAAGAAGTTCCCCGACATTCCCGTCTCCACTCGAGAGGAATCACGAGGGTCCCGTCCACATCCAGAGGAGCCCCGTTTCCGCCTCGTAGCTCGAGATGAGGGATCCTTTCCCTGCTTCGTCGGGAAAGAATTCCCGTCGTTTCCGTCGCATCTCAAGAGGAGGCCCTCTCAACAGGAACGGCGAGAGGAAATCCAGGGTCGTGCCACCATTCCAAGAGTCCCCCGGATGTCTCAGTCCATACCAGAGGAAACTCTTTTCCCTACACCGGCTCGTCTTTCACGCCGAGGATCGACTCACACCAAGGTGGCACGTGGCACAGCCCTGTGGGAAAGCCTCTTGGGAAAGCATCGAGGGACAGCCTCGAGGGAAAGCCACAGATCCCTTGATCCACGTGACAGGAAGCGTGACACTACTGCTGCAGCATGGGAGGAAAGCGCACGTGCATGCCCCCACTCGAGACGAGGCCTGATTCCCCTGGTGAGACTCAGAAGCACCCCAAGATCCATGGCAACACTGGAGAGGAATCCTCAGGTTCCGGCCCCGACTCCACACAAGGTCTTAGGCCCCGGCATGGAATGGAGACGAATCCCGAGAAGTCCCCTAGCAACTCACATGGGGACTGGCCTTTCCTGAGGCAACCAGATCGGGTCCCTGAGGTCCCCGTCGTAACTCGGGAAGACCTGCCGCAACTCGAGGAAATCCAGGAGGTTCTCCCCTCCAGGCGAGATGAGGCCCATTTCTGATGAGGCGTCTCGAGGCTGATCACACCTCACCTCTGGAACTTCGAAAGGGTCCTTCACACCCTTGGTGCAAATCAAGAAGTTCCCTGACATACCTGTCTCCACTCGAGAGGAAACACGAGGGTCCCGCCCACATCCAGAGGAGCCCCGTTTCCGCCTCGTAGCTCGAGATGAGGGATCCTATCCCTTCTTCTTCGGGAAAGAATTCCCGTCGTCCCCGTCGCATCTCAAGAGGAGGCCCTCTCAACAGGAACGGCGAGAGGAACTCCAGGGTCGTGCCACCATTCCAAGAGTCCCCCGGATGTCTCAGTCCATACCAGAGGAACCTCTTTTCCCTACACCGGCTCGTCTTTCACGCCGAGGATCGACTCACACCAAGGTGGCACGTGGCACAGCCCTGTGGGAAAGCCTCGTGGGAAAGCATCAAGGGACAGCCTCGAGGGAAAGCCAAATATCCCTTGATCCACGTGACAGGAAGCGTGACCCTACTGCTGCAGCTCGGGAGGAAAGCGCACGTGCATGCCCCCACTCGAGACGAGGCCTGACTCCCCTGGGGAGACTCAGAAGCACCCCAAGATCCATGGCAACACTGGAGAGGAATCCTCAGGTTCCGGCCCCGACTCCACACAAGGTCTTAGGCCCCGGCATGGACTGGAGAGGAATCCCGAGATGGCCCCTAGCAACTCGCACGGGGACTGGCCTTTCCTGAGGCCACCAGAGCGGGTCTCTGAGGTCCCCGTCGTAACTCGGGAAGACCTGCCGCAACTCGAGAAAATCCAGGAGGTTCTCCCCTCCAGGCGAGATGAGGCCCATTTCCGCTGAGGCGTCTCGAGGCTGATCACACCTCACCTCTGGAAATTCGAAAGGGTCCTTCACACCCTTGGTGCAAATCAAGAAGTTCCCCGACATTCCCGTCTCCACTCGAGAGGAATCACGAGGGTCCCGTCCACATCCAGAGGAGCCCCGTTTCCGCCTCGTAGCTCGAGATGAGGGATCCTTTCCCTGCTTCGTCGGGAAAGAATTCCCGTCGTTTCCGTCGCATCTCAAGAGGAGGCCCTCTCAACAGGAACGGCGAGAGGAACTCCAGGGTCGTGCCACCATTCCAAGAGTCCCCCGGATGTCTCAGTCCATACCAGAGGAAACTCTTTTCCCTACACCGGCTCGTCTTTCACGCCGAGGATCGACTCACACCAAGGTGGCACGTGGCACAGCCCTGTGGGAAAGCCTCTTGGGAAAGCATCGAGGGACAGCCTCGAGGGAAAGCCACAGATCCCTTGATCCACGTGACAGGAAGCGTGACACTACTGCTGCAGCATGGGAGGAAAGCGCACGTGCATGCCCCCACTCGAGACGAGGCCTGATTCCCCTGGTGAGACTCAGAAGCACCCCAAGATCCATGGCAACACTGGAGAGGAATCCTCAGGTTCCGGCCCCGACTCCACACAAGGTCTTAGGCCCCGGCATGAAATGGAGAGGAATCCCGAGATGGCCCCTAGCAACTCACATGGGGACTGGCCTTTCCTGAGGCAACCAGAGCGGGTCCCTGAGGTCCCCGTCGTAACTCGGGAAGACCTGCCGCAACTCGAGGAAATCCAGGAGGTTCTCCCCTCCAGGCGAGATGAGGCCCATTTCTGATGAGGCGTCTCGAGGCTGATCACACCTCACCTCTGGAACTTCGAAAGGGTCCTTCACACCCTTGGTGCAAATCAAGAAGTTCCCTGACATACCTGTCTCCACTCGAGAGGAAACACGAGGGTCCCGCCCACATCCAGAGGAGCCCCGTTTCCGCCTCGTAGCTCGAGATGAGGGATCCTATCCCTTCTTCTTCGGGAAAGAATTCCCGTCGTTCCCGTCGCATCTCAAGAGGAGGCCCTCTCAACAGGAACGGCGAGAGGAACTCCAGGGTCGTGCCACCATTCCAAGAGTCCCCCGGATGTCTCAGTCCATACCAGCGGAACCTCTTTTCCCTACACCAGCTCGTCTTTCACGCCGAGGATCGACTCACACCAAGGTGGCACGTGGCACAGCCCTGTGGGAAAGCCTCGTGGGAAAGCATCAAGGGACAGCCTCGAGGGAAAGCCAAATATCCCTTGATCCACGTGACAGGAAGCGTGACCCTACTGCTGCAGCTCGGGAGGAAAGCGCACGTGCATGCCCCCACTCGAGACGAGGCCTGACTCCCCTGGGGAGACTCAGAAGCACCCCAAGATCCATGGCAACACTGGAGAGGAATCCTCAGGTTCCGGCCCCGACTCCACACAAGGTCTTAGGCCCCGGCATGGACTGGAGAGGAATCCCGAGATGGCCCCTAGCAACTCGCACGGGGACTGGCCTTTCCTGAGGCCACCAGAGCGGGTCTCTGAGGTCCCCGTCGTAACTCGGGAAGACCTGCCGCAACTCGAGAAAATCCAGGAGGTTCTCCCCTCCAGGCGAGATGAGGCCCATTTCCGCTGAGGCGTCTCGAGGCTGATCACACCTCACCTCTGGAAATTCGAAAGGGTCCTTCACACCCTTGGTGCAATTCAAGAAGTTCCCCGACATTCCCGTCTCCACTCGAGAGGAATCACGAGGGTCCCGTCCACATCCAGAGGAGCCCCGTTTCCGCCTCGTAGCTCGAGATGAGGGATCCTTTCCCTGCTTCGTCGGGAAAGAATTCCCGTCGTTTCCGTCGCATCTCAAGAGGAGGCCCTCTCAACAGGAACGGAGAGAGGAACTCCAGGGTCGTGCCACCATTCCAAGAGTCCCCCGGATGTCTCAGTCCATACCAGAGGAACCTCTTTTCCCTACACCGGCTCGTCTTTCACGCCGAGGATCGACTCACACCAAGGTGGCACGTGGCACAGCCCTGTGGGAAAGCCTCTTGGGAAAGCATCGAGGGACAGCCTCGAGGGAAAGCCACAGATCCCTTGATCCACGTGACAGGAAGCGTGACACTACTGCTGCAGCATGGGAGGAAAGCGCACGTGCATGCCCCCACTCGAGACGAGGCCTGATTCCCCTGGTGAGACTCAGAAGCACCCCAAGATCCATGGCAACACTGGAGAGTAATCCTCAGGTTCCGGCCCCGACTCCACACAAGGACTGAGGCCCCGGCATGGACGGGAGAGGAATCCCGAGAGGTCCCCTAACAACTCGCTTGGGGACTGGCCTTTCCTGAGGCCACCAGAGCGTGTCCCTGAGGTCCCCGTCGTAACTGGAGAAGACCTGCCGCAACTCGAGAAAATCCAGGATGTTCTCCCCTTCTGACGAGATGAGGCCCATTTCCGCTGAGGCGTCTCGAGGCTGATCACACCTCACCTGTGGAACTTAGAAAGGGTCCTTCACACCCTTGGCGCAAATGAAGTTCCCCGACACAACCGTCTCCACTCGAGAGGAAACACGAGGGTCCCGCCCACATCCAGAGGAGCCCCGTTTCCGCCTCGTAGCTCGAGATGAGGGATCCTTTCCCTGCTTCGTCGGGAAAGAGTTCCCGGCGTTCCCGTCGCATCTCAAGAGGAGGACCTCTCAACAGGAACGGGGAGAGGAACTCCAGGGTCCTGCCACCATTCCAAGAGTCCCCCAGATGTCAAGTGCATTCCAGAGGAACCTCTTTTCCCTTCACCGGCTCGTCTTTCACGCCGAGGATCGACTCACACCAAGGTGGCACGTGGCACAGCCCTGTGGGAAAGTCTCATGGGAAAGCCTCGAGGGACAGCCTCGAGGGAAAGCCACAGATCCCTTGATCCACGTGACAGGAAGCGTGACCCTACTGCTGCAGCTCGGGAGGAAAGCGCACGTGCATGCCCCCACACGAGACGAGGCCTGACTGCCCTGGGGAGACTCAGAAGCACCCCAAGATCCATGGCAACACTGGAGAGGAATCCTCAGGTTCCGGCCCCGACTCCGCACAAGGTCTAGGCCCCGGCATGGACTGGAGAGGAATCCCGAGATGGCCCCAGCAATTCACATGGGGACTGGCCTTTCCTGAGGCCACCAGAGCGGGTCCCTGAGGTCCCCGTCGTAACTCGGGAAGACCTGCTGCAACTCAAGAAAATCCAGGAGGTTCTCCCCTCCAGGCGAGATGAGGTCCATTTCCGCTGAGGCGTCTCGAGGCTGATCACACCTCACCTCTGGAAATTCGAAAGGGTCCTTCACACCCTTGGTGCAAATCAAGAAGTTCCCCGACATTCCCGTCTCCACTCGAGAGGAATCACGAGGGTCCCGTCCACATCCAGAGGAGCCCCGTTTCCGCCTCGTAGCTCGAGATGAGGGATCCTTTCCCTGCTTCGTCGGGAAAGAATTCCCGTCGTTTCCGTCGCATCTCAAGAGGAGGCCCTCTCAACAGGAACGGCGAGAGGAAATCCAGGGTCGTGCCACCATTCCAAGAGTCCCCCGGATGTCTCAGTCCATACCAGAGGAAACTCTTTTCCCTACACCGGCTCGTCTTTCACGCCGAGGATCGACTCACACCAAGGTGGCACGTGGCACAGCCCTGTGGGAAAGCCTCTTGGGAAAGCATCGAGGGACAGCCTCGAGGGAAAGCCACAGATCCCTTGATCCACGTGACAGGAAGCGTGATACTACTGCTGCAGCATGGGAGGAAAGCGCACGTGCATGCCCCCACTCGAGACGAGGCCTGATTCCCCTGGTGAGACTCAGAAGCACCCCAAGATCCATGGCAACACTGGAGAGGAATCCTCAGGTTCCGGCCCCGACTCCACACAAGGTCTTAGGCCCCGGCATGGAATGGAGAGGAATCCCGAGATGGCCCCTAGCAACTCACATGGGGACTGGCCTTTCCTGAGGCAACCAGAGCGGGTCCCTGAGGTCCCCGTCGTAACTCGGGAAGACCTGCCGCAACTCGAGGAAATCCAGGAGGTTCTCCCCTCCAGGCGAGATGAGGCCCATTTCTGATGAGGCGTCTCGAGGCTGATCACACCTCACCTCTGGAACTTCGAAAGGGTCCTTCACACCCTTGGTGCAAATCAAGAAGTTCCCTGACATACCTGTCTCCACTCGAGAGGAAACACGAGGGTCCCGCCCACATCCAGAGGAGCCCCGTTTCCGCCTCGTAGCTCGAGATGAGGGATCCTATCCCTTCTTCTTCGGGAAAGAATTCCCGTCGTCCCCGTCGCATCTCAAGAGGAGGCCCTCTCAACAGGAACGGCGAGAGGAACTCCAGGGTCGTGCCACCATTCCAAGAGTCCCCCGGATGTCTCAGTCCATACCAGAGGAACCTCTTTTCCCTACACCGGCTCGTCTTTCACGCCGAGGATCGACTCACACCAAGGTGGCACGTGGCACAGCCCTGTGGGAAAGCCTCGTGGGAAAGCATCAAGGGACAGCCTCGAGGGAAAGCCAAATATCCCTTGATCCACGTGACAGGAAGCGTGACCCTACTGCTGCAGCTCGGGAGGAAAGCGCACGTGCATGCCCCCACTCGAGACGAGGCCTGACTCCCCTGGGGAGACTCAGAAGCACCCCAAGATCCATGGCAACACTGGAGAGGAATCCTCAGGTTCCGGCCCCGACTCCACACAAGGTCTTAGGCCCCGGCATGGACTGGAGAGGAATCCCGAGATGGCCCCTAGCAACTCGCACGGGGACTGGCCTTTCCTGAGGCCACCAGAGCGGGTCTCTGAGGTCCCCGTCGTAACTCGGGAAGACCTGCCGCAACTCGAGAAAATCCAGGAGGTTCTCCCCTCCAGGCGAGATGAGGCCCATTTCCGCTGAGGCGTCTCGAGGCTGATCACACCTCACCTCTGGAAATTCGAAAGGGTCCTTCACACCCTTGGTGCAAATCAAGAAGTTCCCCGACATTCCCGTCTCCACTCGAGAGGAATCACGAGGGTCCCGTCCACATCCAGAGGAGCCCCGTTTCCGCCTCGTAGCTCGAGATGAGGGATCCTTTCCCTGCTTCGTCGGGAAAGAATTCCCGTCGTTTCCGTCGCATCTCAAGAGGAGGCCCTCTCAACAGGAACGGCGAGAGGAACTCCAGGGTCGTGCCACCATTCCAAGAGTCCCCCGGATGTCTCAGTCCATACCAGAGGAAACTCTTTTCCCTACACCGGCTCGTCTTTCACGCCGAGGATCGACTCACACCAAGGTGGCACGTGGCACAGCCCTGTGGGAAAGCCTCTTGGGAAAGCATCGAGGGACAGCCTCGAGGGAAAGCCACAGATCCCTTGATCCACGTGACAGGAAGCGTGACACTACTGCTGCAGCATGGGAGGAAAGCGCACGTGCATGCCCCCACTCGAGACGAGGCCTGATTCCCCTGGTGAGACTCAGAAGCACCCCAAGATCCATGGCAACACTGGAGAGGAATCCTCAGGTTCCGGCCCCGACTCCACACAAGGTCTTAGGCCCCGGCATGAAATGGAGAGGAATCCCGAGATGGCCCCTAGCAACTCACATGGGGACTGGCCTTTCCTGAGGCAACCAGAGCGGGTCCCTGAGGTCCCCGTCGTAACTCGGGAAGACCTGCCGCAACTCGAGGAAATCCAGGAGGTTCTCCCCTCCAGGCGAGATGAGGCCCATTTCTGATGAGGCGTCTCGAGGCTGATCACACCTCACCTCTGGAACTTCGAAAGGGTCCTTCACACCCTTGGTGCAAATCAAGAAGTTCCCTGACATACCTGTCTCCACTCGAGAGGAAACACGAGGGTCCCGCCCACATCCAGAGGAGCCCCGTTTCCGCCTCGTAGCTCGAGATGAGGGATCCTATCCCTTCTTCTTCGGGAAAGAATTCCCGTCGTTCCCGTCGCATCTCAAGAGGAGGCCCTCTCAACAGGAACGGCGAGAGGAACTCCAGGGTCGTGCCACCATTCCAAGAGTCCCCCGGATGTCTCAGTCCATACCAGAGGAACCTCTTTTCCCTACACCAGCTCGTCTTTCACGCCGAGGATCGACTCACACCAAGGTGGCACGTGGCACAGCCCTGTGGGAAAGCCTCGTGGGAAAGCATCAAGGGACAGCCTCGAGGGAAAGCCAAATATCCCTTGATCCACGTGACAGGAAGCGTGACCCTACTGCTGCAGCTCGGGAGGAAAGCGCACGTGCATGCCCCCACTCGAGACGAGGCCTGACTCCCCTGGGGAGACTCAGAAGCACCCCAAGATCCATGGCAACACTGGAGAGTAATCCTCAGGTTCCGGCCCCGACTCCACACAAGGACTGAGGCCCCGGCATGGACGGGAGAGGAATCCCGAGAGGTCCCCTAACAACTCGCTTGGGGACTGGCCTTTCCTGAGGCCACCAGAGCGTGTCCCTGAGGTCCCCGTCGTAACTGGAGAAGACCTGCCGCAACTCGAGAAAATCCAGGATGTTCTCCCCTTCTGACGAGATGAGGCCCATTTCCGCTGAGGCGTCTCGAGGCTGATCACACCTCACCTGTGGAACTTAGAAAGGGTCCTTCACACCCTTGGCGCAAATGAAGTTCCCCGACACAACCGTCTCCACTAGAGAGGAAACACGAGGGTCCCGCCCACATCCAGAGGAGCACCGTTTCCGCCTCGTAGCTCGAGATGAGGGATCATTTCCCTGCTTGTTCGGGCAAGAGTTCTCGACGTTCCCGTTGCATCTAAAGAGGAGGCCCTCTCAACAGGAAAGGCGAGAGGAACTCCAGGGTCGTGCCACCAATCCAAGAAACCCCCAGATGTCTCAGTCCATTCCAGAGGAACCTCTTTTCCCTTCACCGGCTCGCCTTTCACGCCGAGGAACGTCTCACACCAAGGTGGCACGTGGCACAGCCCTGTGGGAAAGCCTCGGGGGAAAACCTCGAGGGAAAGATTCGAGGGAAAGCCACAGATCCCTTGATCCACGTGACAGGAAGCGTGACACTACTGCTGCAGCTCAGGAGGAAAGCGCAAGTGGAAGCCCCCACTTGAGACGAGGCCTGACTCCCCTGGGGAGACTCAGAAGCACCCAAAGATCCATGGCAACACTGGAGAGGAATCCTCAGGTTCCGGCCCCGACTCCACACAAGGTCTTAGGCCCCGGCATGGACGGGAGAGGAATCCCGAGATGGCCCCTAGCAACTGGCATGGGGACTGGCATTTCCTGAGGCCACCAGAGCGGGTCCCTGAGGTCCCCGTCGTAACTCGAGAAGACCTGCCGCAACTCGAGAAAATCCAGGAGGTTCCCCCACCAGGCGAGATGAGGCCCATTTCCGCTGAGGCGTCTCGAGGCTGATCACACCTCACCTCTGGAACTTCGAAAGGGTCCTTCACACCCTTGGTGCAAATCAAGAAGTTCCCCGACATACCCGTCTCCACTCGAGAGGAAACACGAGGGTCCCGCCCACATCCAGAGGAGCCCCGTTTCCGCCTCGTAGCTCGAGATGAGGGATCCTTTCCCTGCTTCGTCTGGAAATAGTTCCCGGCGTTCCCGCGCATCTCAAGAAGAGGACCTCTCAACGGGAACGGCGAGAGGAACTCCAGGGTCCTGCCACCATTCCAAGAGTCCCCCAGATGTCTCAGTCCATTCCAGAGGAACCTCTTATCCCTTCACCGGCTCGTCTTTCACGCCGAGGATCGACTCACACCAAGGTGGCACGAGGCACAGCCCTGTGGGAAAGCCTCGTGGGAAAGCCTCGAGGGACAGCCTCGAGGGAAAGCCACAGATCCCTTGATCCACGTGACAGGAAGCGTGACACTACTGCTGCAGCTCGGGAGGTAAGCGCACGTGCATGCCCCCACTCGAGACGAGGCCTGACTCCCCTGGGGAGACTTAGAAGCACCCCAAGATCCATGGCAACACGGGAGAGGAATCCTCAGGTTCCGGCCCCAACTCCACACAAGGTCTTACTCCCCGGCATGGACGGGAGAGGAATCCCGAGATGCCCCCTAGCAACTCGCATGGGGACTGGCCTTTTCTGAGGCCACCAGAGCGGGTCCCTGAGGTCCCCGTCGTAACTCGAGAAGACCTGCCGCAACTCGAGAAAATCCAGGAGGTTCTCCCCTCCAGGCGAGATGTGGCCCATTTCAGCTGAGGCGTCTCGAGGCTGATCACACCTCACCTCTGGAACTTCGAAAGGGTCCTTCACATCCTTGGTGCAAATCAAGAAGTTCCCCAACATACCCGTCTCCACTCGAGAAGAAACACGAGGGTCCCGCCCACATCCAAAGGAGCCCCGTTTCCTCCTCGTAGCTCGAGATGAGGGATCCTATACCTGCTTCCTCGGGAAAGAGTTCCCGGCGTTCCCGTCGCTTCTCAAGAGGAGACCCTCTCAAAAGGAACAGCAAGAGGAACTCCAGGGTCGTGCCACCATTCCAAGAGTCCCCCAGATGTCTCAGTCCATTCCAGAGGATCCTCTTTTCCCTTCACCAGCTCGTCTTTCACGCCGAGGATCGACTCACACCAAGGTGGCACGTGGCACAGCCCTGTGGGAAAGCCTCGTGGGAAAGCCTCGAGGGACAGCCTCGAGGGAAAGCCACAGATCCCTTGATCCAAGTGACAGGAAGCGTGACACTACTGCTGCAGCTCGGGAGGAAAGCGCACGTGCATGCCCCCACTCGAGACGAGGCCTGACTCCCCTGGGGAGACTCAGAAGCACCCCAAGATTCATGGCAACACTGGAGAGGAATCCTCAGGGTCCGTCCCGATTCCACACAAGGACTGAGGCCCCGGCATGTTCGGGAGAGGAAACCCGAGAGGTCCCCTAGCATCTTGCATGGGGACTGGCCTTTCCTGAGGCCACCAAAGCGGGTCCCTGAGGTCCCCGTCGTAACTCGGGGAGACCTGCCGCAACTCAAGAAAATCCAGGAGGTTCTCCCCTCCAGGCGAGATGACGCCCATTTCTGATGAGGCGTCTCGAGGCTGATCACACCTCACCTCTGGAACTTCGAAAGGGTCCTTCACACCCTTGGTGCAAATCAAGAAGTTCCCCGACATACCCGTCTCCACTCGAGAGGAAACACGAGGGTCCCGCTCACATCCAGAGGAGCACCGTTTCCGCCTCGTAGCTCGAGATGAGGGATCCTATCCCTGCTTCTTCGGGAAGGAATTCCCGTCGTTCCCGTCGCATCTCAAGAGGAGGCCCTCTCAACAAGAACGGCGAGAGGAACTCCAGGGTCGTGCCTCCATTCCAAGAGTCCCTCGGATGTCTCAGTCCATACCAGAGGATCCTCTTTTCCCTTCACCGGCTCGTCTTTCACGCCGAGGATTCACTCACACCAAGGTGGCACGTGGCACAGCCCTGTGGGAAAGCCTCGTGGGAAAGCCTCGAGGGACAGCCTCGAGGGAAAGCCAAATATCCCTTGATCCACGTGACAGGAAGCGTGACACTACTGGTGCAGCTCGGGAGGAAAGCGCACGTGCATGCCCGCACTCGAGACGAGGCCTGACTCCCCTGGGGAGACTCAGAAGCACCCCAAGATCCATGGCAACACTGGAGAGGAATCCTCAGGTTCCGTCCCGTCTCCACACAAGGACTGAGGCCCCGGCATGGTCGGGAGAGGAATCCCGAGAGGTCCCCTAGCATTTCGCATGGGGACTGGCCTTTCCTGAGGCCAACAGAGCGGGTCCCTGAGGTCCCCGTCGTAACTCGAGAAGACCTGCCGCAACTCGAGAAAATCCAGGAGGTTCTCCCCTCCAGGCGAGATGAGGCCCATTTCCGCTGAGGCGTCTCGAGGCTGATCACACCTCACCTCTGGAACTTCGAAAGGGTCCTTCACACCCTTGGTGCAAATCAAGAAGTTCCCCGACATACCCGTCTCCACTCGAGAGGAAACACGAGGGCCCCGCCCACATCCAGAGGAGCCCCGTTTCCGCCTCGTAGCTCGAGATGAGGGATCCTTTCCCTGCTTCTTCGGGAAAGAGTTCCCGGCGTTCCCGTCGCATCTCAAGAGGAGGCCCTCTCAACACGAACGGCGAGAGGAACTCCAGGGTCGTGCCACGATTCCAAGAGTGCCCCAGATGTCTCAGTCCATTCCAGAGGAACCTCTTTTCCCTTCATTGGCTCGTCTTTCACGCCGAGGATCCACTCACACCAAGGTGGCACGTGGCACAGCCCTGTGGGAAAGCCTCGTGGGAAAGCCTCGAGGGACAGCCTCGAGGGAAAGCCAATTATCCCTTGATCCACGTGACAGGAAGCGTGACACTACTGGTGCAGCTCGGGAGGAAAGCGCACGTGCATGCCCGCACTCGAGACGAGGCCTGACTCCCCTGGGGAGACTCAGAAGCACCCCAAGATCCATGGCAACACTGGAGAGGAATCCTCAGGTTCCGTCCCGTCTCCACACAAGGACTGAGGCCCCGGCATGGTCGGGAGAGGAATCCCGAGAGGTCCCCTAGCATCTCGCATGGGGACTGGCCTTTCCTGAGGCCAACAGAGCGGGTCCCTGAGGTCCCCGTCGTAACTCGAGAAGACCTGCCCCAACTCGAGAAAATCCAGGAGGTTCTCCCCTCCAGGCGAGATGAGGCCCATTTCCGCTGAGGCATCTCGAGGCTGATCACACCTCACCTCTGGAACTTCGAAAGGGTCCTTCACACCCTTGGTGCAAATCAAGAAGTTCCCCGACATACCCGTCTCCACTCGAGAGGAATCACGAGGGCCCCGCCCACATCCAGAGGAGCCCCGTTTCCGCCTCGTAGCTCGAGATGAGGGATCCTTTCCCTGCTTCTTCGGGAAAGAGTTCCCGGCGTTCCCGTCGCATCTCAAGAGGAGGCCCTCTCAACACGAACGGCGAGAGGAACTCCAGGGTCGTGCCACGATTCCAAGAGTGCCCCAGATGTCTCAGTCCATTCCAGAGGAACCTCTTTTCCCTTCATTGGCTCGTCTTTCACGCCGAGGATCGACTCACACCAAGGTGGCACGTGGCACAGCCCTGTGGGAAAGAATCGTGGGAAAGCCTCAAGGGACAGCCTCGAGGGAAAGCCACAGATCCCTTGATCCAAGTGACAGGAAGCGTGACACTACTGCTGCAGCTCGGGAAGAAAGCGCACGTGCATGCCCCCACTCGAGACGAGGCCTGACTCCCCTGGGGAGACTTAGAAGCACCCCAAGATCCATGGCAACACTGGAGAGGAATCCTCAGGTTCCGGCCCCGACTCCACACAAGGTCTTAGGCCCCGGCATGGACGGGAGAGGAATCCCGAGATGGCCCCTAGCAACTGGCATGGGGACTGGCATTTCCTGAGGCCACCAGAGCGGGTCCCTGAGGTCCCCGTCGTAACTCGAGAAGACCTGCTGCAACTCGAGAAAATCCAGGAGGTTCCCCCACCAGGCGAGATGAGGCCCATTTCCGCTGAGGCGTCTCGAGGCTGATCACACCTCACCTCTGGAACTTCGAAAGGGTCCTTCACACCCTTGGTGCAAATCAAGAAGTTCCCCGACATACCCGTCTCCACTTGAGAGGAAACACGAGGGTCCCAACCACATCCAGGGGAGCCCCGTTTCCGCCTCGTAGCTCGAGATGAGGGATCCATTCCCTGCTTCGTCGGGAAAGAGTTCCCGGCGTTCCCGTCGCATCTCAAGAGGAGGCCCTCTCAACAGGAACGGCGAGAGGAACTCCAGGGTCGTGCCACCATTCCAAGAGTCCCCCGGATGTCTCAGTCCATACCAGAGGAACCTCTTTTTCCTACACCGGCTCGTCTTTCACGCCGAGGATCGACTCAGACCAAGGTGGCACGTGGCACAGCCCTGTGGGAAAGCCTCGTGGGAAAGCCTCGAGGGACAGCCTCGAGGGAAAGCCAAATATCCCTTGATCCACGTGACAGGAAGCGTGACACTACTGCTGCAGCTCGGGAGGAAAGCGCACGTGCATGCCCCCACTCGAGACGAGGCCTGACTCCCCTGGGGAGACTCAGAAGCACCCCAAGATCCATGGCAACACTGGAGAGGAATCCTCAGGTTCCGTCCCCGACTCCACACAAGGACTGAGACCCCGGCATGGACTGGAGAGGAATCCCGAGTTGGCCCCTAGCAACTCGCATGGGGACTGGCCTTTCCTGAGGCCACCAGAGCGGGTCCCTGAGTTCCCCGTCGTAACACGGGAAGTCCTGCCTCAACTCGAGAAATTCCAGGAGGTTCTCCCCTCCAGGCGAGATGAGGCCCATTTCTGATGAGGCGTCTCGAGGCTGATGACACCTCACCTCTTGAACTTCGAAAGGGTCCTTCACACCCTTGGTGCAAATCAAGAAGTTCCCCGACATACCCGTCTCCACTCGAGAGGAAACACGAGGGTCCCGCCCACATCCAGAGGAGCCCCGTTTCCGCCTCGTAGCTCGAGATGAGGGATCCTATCCCTGATTCGTCGGGAAAGAGTTTCCGTCGTTCCCCTCGCATCTCAAGAGGAGGCCCTCTGAACAGGAACTGTGAGAGGAACTCCAGGGTCGTGCCTCCATTCCAAGAGTCCCCCGGATGTCTCAGTCCATACCAGAGGAACCTCTTTTCCCTTCACCGGCTCGTCTTTCACGCCGAGGATCGACTCACACCAAGGTGGCACGTGGCACAGCCCTGTGGGAAAGCCTCGTGGGAAAGCCTCGAGGGACAGCCTCGAGGGAAAGCCACAGATCCCTTGATCCACGTGACAGGAAGCGTGACACTACTGCTGAAGCTCGGGAGGAAAGCGCACGTGCATGCCCCCACTCGAGACGAGGCCTGACTCCCCTGGGGAGACTCAGAAGCACCCCAAGATTCATGGCAACACTGGAGAGGAATCCTCATGTTCCGTCCCGACTCCACACATGGACTGAGGCCCCCACATGGTCGGGAGAGGAAACCCGAGAGGTCCCCTAGCATCTTGCATGGGGACTGGCCTTTCCTGAGGCCACCAAAGCGGGTCCCTGAGGTCCCTGTCGTAACTCGGGAAGACCTGCCGCAACTCAAGAAAATCCAGGAGGTTCTCCCCTCCAGGCTCGATGACGCCCATTTCTGATGAGGCGTCTCGAGGCAGATCACACCTTACCTCTGGAACTTCGAAAGGGTCCTTCACACCCTTGGTGCAAATCAAGAAGTTCCCCGACATACCCGTCTCCACTCGAGAGGAAACACGAGGGTCCCGCCCACATCCAGAGGAGCCCCGTTTCCGCCTCGTAGCTCGAGATGAGGGATCCTTTCCCTGCTTCTTCAGGAAAGAGTTCCCGGCGTTCCCGTCGCATCTCAAGGGGAGGCCATCTCAACAAGAACGGCGATTGGCACTCCAGGGTCGTGCCACCATTTCAAGAGTCCCCCAGATGTCGCAGTCCATTCCAGAGAAACCTCTTAACCCTTCACCGGCTCGTCTTTCACGCCGAGGATCTATTCACACGAAGGTGGCACGTTGCACAGCCCTGTGGGAAACCCTCGTGGGATAGCCTCGAGGGAAAGCCTCTAGGGAAACCAAAGATCCCTTGATCCACGTGACAGGAAGCGTGACACTACTGCTGCATCACGGGAGGAAAGCGCACGTGCATGCCCCCACTCGAGACGAGGCCTGACTCCCCTGGGGAGACTCAGAAGCACCCCAAGATCCATGGCAACACTGGAGAGGAATCATCAGGTTCCGGCCCCGACTCCACACAAGGTCTTAGTACCCGGCATGGACGGGAGAGGAATCCCGAGATGCCCCCTAGCAACTCGCATGGGGACTGGCCTTTCCTGAGGCCACCAGAGCGTGTCCCTGAGGTCCCCGTCGTAACTCGAGAAGACCTGCCGCAACTCGAGAAAATCCAGGATGTTCTCCCCTTCTGACGAGATGAGGCCCATTTCCGCTGAGGCGTCTCGAGGCTGATCACACCTCACCTGTGGAACTTTGAAAGGGTCCTTCACACCCTTGGCGCAAATGAAGTTCCCCGACACAACCGTCTCCACTAGAGAGGAAACACGAGGGTCCCGCCCACATCCAGAGGAGCCCCGTTTCCGCCTCGTAGCTCGAGATGAGGGATCCTTTCCCTGCTTCGTCGGGAAAGAGTCCCCGGCGTTCCCGTCGCATCTCAAGAGGAGGCCCTCTCAACAGGAACGGCGAGAGGAACTCCAGGGTCGTGCCACCATTCCAAGAGTCCCCCGGATGTCTCAGTCCATACCAGAGGAACCTCTTTTTCCTACACCGGCTCGTCTTTCACGCCGAGGATCGACTCAGACCAAGGTGGCACGTGGCACAGCCCTGTGGGAAAGCCTCGTGGGAAAGCCTCGAGGGACAGCCTCGAGGGAAAGCCAAATATCCCTTGATCCACGTGACAGGAAGCGTGACACTACTGCTGCAGCTCGGGAGGAAAGCGCACGTGCATGCCCCCACTCGAGACGAGGCCTGACTCCCCTGGGGAGACTCAGAAGCACCCCAAGATCCATGGCAACACTGGAGAGGAATCCTCAGGTTCCGTCCCCGACTCCACACAAGGACTGAGACCCCGGCATGGACTGGAGAGGAATCCCGAGTTGGCCCCTAGCAACTCGCATGGGGACTGGCCTTTCCTGAGGCCACCAGAGCGGGTCCCTGAGTTCCCCGTCGTAACACGGGAAGTCCTGCCTCAACTCGAGAAATTCCAGGAGGTTCTCCCCTCCAGGCGAGATGAGGCCCATTTCTGATGAGGCGTCTCGAGGCTGATGACACCTCACCTCTTGAACTTCGAAAGGGTCCTTCACACCCTTGGTGCAAATCAAGAAGTTCCCCGACATACCCGTCTCCACTCGAGAGGAAACACGAGGGTCCCGCCCACATCCAGAGGAGCCCCGTTTCCGCCTCGTAGCTCGAGATGAGGGATCCTATCCCTGATTCGTCGGGAAAGAGTTTCCGTCGTTCCCCTCGCATCTCAAGAGGAGGCCCTCTGAACAGGAACTGTGAGAGGAACTCCAGGGTCGTGCCTCCATTCCAAGAGTCCCCCGGATGTCTCAGTCCATACCAGAGGAACCTCTTTTCCCTTCACCGGCTCGTCTTTCACGCCGAGGATCGACTCACACCAAGGTGGCACGTGGCACAGCCCTGTGGGAAAGCCTCGTGGGAAAGCCTCGAGGGACAGCCTCGAGGGAAAGCCACAGATCCCTTGATCCACGTGACAGGAAGCGTGACACTACTGCTGAAGCTCGGGAGGAAAGCGCACGTGCATGCCCCCACTCGAGACGAGGCCTGACTCCCCTGGGGAGACTCAGAAGCACCCCAAGATTCATGGCAACACTGGAGAGGAATCCTCATGTTCCGTCCCGACTCCACACATGGACTGAGGCCCCGGCATGGTCGGGAGAGGAAACCCGAGAGGTCCCCTAGCATCTTGCATGGGGACTGGCCTTTCCTGAGGCCACCAAAGCGGGTCCCTGAGGTCCCTGTCGTAACTCGGGAAGACCTGCCGCAACTCAAGAAAATCCAGGAGGTTCTCCCCTCCAGGCTCGATGACGCCCATTTCTGATGAGGCGTCTCGAGGCAGATCACACCTTACCTCTGGAACTTCGAAAGGGTCCTTCACACCCTTGGTGCAAATCAAGAAGTTCCCCGACATACCCGTCTCCACTCGAGAGGAAACACGAGGGTCCCGCCCACATCCAGAGGAGCCCCGTTTCCGCCTCGTAGCTCGAGATGAGGGATCCTTTCCCTGCTTCTTCAGGAAAGAGTTCCCGGCGTTCCCGTCGCATCTCAAGAGGAGGCCATCTCAACAAGAACGGCGATTGGCACTCCAGGGTCGTGCCACCATTTCAAGAGTCCCCCAGATGTCTCAGTCCATTCCAGAGGAACCTCTTAACCCTTCACCGGCTCGTCTTTCACGCCGAGGATCTATTCACACGAAGCTGGCACGTTGCACAGCCCTGTGGGAAACCCTCGTGGGATAGCCTCGAGGGAAAGCCTCTAGGGAAACCAAAGATCCCTTTATCAACGTGACAGGAAGCGTGACACTACTGCTGCAGCACGGGAGGAAAGCGCACGTGCATGCCCCCACTCGAGACGAGGCCTGACTCCCCTGGGGAGACTCAGAAGCACCCCAAGATCCATGGCAACACTGGAGAGGAATCATCAGGTTCCGGCCCCGACTCCACACAAGGTCTTAGTCCCCGGCATGGACGGGAGAGGAATCCCGAGATGCCCCCTAGCAACTCGCATGGGGACTGGCCTTTCCTGAGGCCACCAGAGCGTGTCCCTGAGGTCCCCGTCGTAACTCGAGAAGACCTGCCGCAACTCGAGAAAATCCAGGATGTTCTCCCCTTCTGACGAGATGAGGCCCATTTCCGCTGAGGCGTCTCGAGGCTGATCACACCTCACCTGTGGAACTTTGAAAGGGTCCTTCACACCCTTGGCGCAAATGAAGTTCCCCGACACAACCGTCTCCACTAGAGAGGAAACACAAGGGTCCCGCCCACATCCAGAGGAGCACCGTTTCCGCCTCGTAGCTCGAGATGAGGGATCATTTCCCTGCTTGTTCGGGCAAGAGTTCTCGACGTTCCCGTTGCATCTAAAGAGGAGGCCCTCTCAACAGGAAAGGCGAGAGGAACTCCAGGGTCGTGCCACCAATCCAAGAAACCCCCAGATGTCTCAGTCCATTCCAGAGGAACCTCTTTTCCCTTCACCGGCTCGCCTTTCACGCCGAGGAACGTCTCACACCAAGGTGGCACGTGGCACAGCCCTGTGGGAAAGCCTCGTGGGAAAACCTCGAGGGAAAGATTCGAGGGAAAGCCACAGATCCCTTAATCCACGTGACAGGAAGCGTGACACTACTGCTGCAGCTCAGGAGGAAAGCGCAAGTGGAAGCCCCCACTTGAGACGAGGCCTGACTCCCCTGGGGAGACTCAGAAGCACCCAAAGATCCATGGCAACACTGGAGAGGAATCCTCAGGTTCCGGCCCCGACTCCACACAAGGTCTTAGGCCCCGGCATGGACGGGAGAGGAATCCCGAGATGGCCCCTAGCAACTGGCATGGGGACTGGCATTTCCTGAGGCCACCAGAGCGGGTCCCTGAGGTCCCCGTCGTAACTCGAGAAGACCTGCCGCAACTCGAGAAAATCCAGGAGGTTCCCCCACCAGGCGAGATGAGGCCCATTTCCGCTGAGGCGTCTCGAGGCTGATCACACCTCACCTCTGGAACTTCGAAAGGGTCCTTCACACCCTTGGTGCAAATCAAGAAGTTCCCCGACATACCCGTCTCCACTCGAGAGGAAACACGAGGGTCCCGCCCACATCCAGAGGAGCCCCGTTTCCGCCTCGTAGCTCGAGATGAGGGATCCTTTCCCTGCTTCGTCGGGAAATAGTTCCCGGCGTTCCCGCGCATCTCAAGAAGAGGACCTCTCAACGGGAACGGCGAGAGGAACTCCAGGGTCGTGCCACCATTCCAAGAGTCCCTCGGATGTCTCAGTCCATACCAGAGGATCCTCTTTTCCCTTCACCGGCTCGTCTTTCACGCCGAGGATTCACTCACACCAAGGTGGCACGTGGCACAGCCCTGTGGGAAAGCCTCGTGGGAAAGCCTCGAGGGACAGCCTCGAGGGAAAGCCAATTATCCCTTGATCCACGTGACAGGAAGCGTGACACTACTGGTGCAGCTCGGGAGGAAAGCGCACGTGCATGCCCGCACTCGAGACGAGGCCTGACTCCCCTGGGGAGACTCAGAAGCACCCCAAGATCCATGGCAACACTGGAGAGGAATCCTCAGGTTCCGTCCCGTCTCCACACAAGGACTGAGGCCCCGGCATGGTCGGGAGAGGAATCCCGAGAGGTCCCCTAGCATCTCGCATGGGGACTGGCCTTTCCTGAGGCCAACAGAGCGGGTCCCTGAGGTCCCCGTCGTAACTCGAGAAAACCTGCCGCAACTCGAGAAAATCCAGGAGGTTCTCCCCTCCAGGCGAGATGAGGCCCATTTCCGCTGAGGCGTCTCGAGGCTGATCACACCTCACCTCTGGAACTTCGAAAGGGTCCTTCACACCCTTGGTGCAAATCAAGAAGTTCCCCGACATACCCGTCTCCACTCGAGAGGAAACACGAGGGCCCCGCCCACATCCAGAGGAGCCCCGTTTCCGCCTCGTAGCTCGAGATGAGGGATCCTTTCCCTGCTTCTTCGGGAAAGAGTTCCCGGCGTTCCCGTCGCATCTCAAGAGGAGGCCCTCTCAACACGAACGGCGAGAGGAACTCCAGGGTCGTGCCACGATTCCAAGAGTGCCCCAGATGTCTCAGTCCATTCCAGAGGAACCTCTTTTCCCTTCATTGGCTCGTCTTTCACGCCGAGGATCCACTCACACCAAGGTGGCACGTGGCACAGCCCTGTGGGAAAGCCTCGTGGGAAAGCCTCGAGGGACAGCCTCGAGGGAAAGCCAGTTATCCCTTGATCCACGTGACAGGAAGCGTGACACTACTGGTGCAGCTCGGGAGGAAAGCGCACGTGCATGCCCGCACTCGAGACGAGGCCTGACTCCCCTGGGGAGACTCAGAAGCACCCCAAGATCCATGGCAACACTGGAGAGGAATCCTCAGGTTCCGTCCCGTCTCCACACAAGGACTGAGGCCCCGGCATGGTCGGGAGAGGAATCCCGAGAGGTCCCCTAGCATCTCGCATGGGGACTGGCCTTTCCTGAGGCCAACAGAGCGGGTCCCTGAGGTCCCCGTCGTAACTCGAGAAGACCTGTCGCAACTCGAGAAAATCCAGGAGGTTCTCCCCTCCAGGCGAGATGAGGCCCATTTCCGCTGAGGCATCTCGAGGCTGATCACACCTCACCTCTGGAACTTCGAAAGGGTCCTTCACACCCTTGGTTCAAATCAAGAAGTTCCCCGACATACCCGTCTCCACTCGAGAGGAAACACGAGGGTCCCAACCACATCCAGGGGAGCCCCGTTTCCGCCTCGTAGCTCGAGATGAGGGATCCTTTCCCTGCTTCTTCGGGAAAGAGTTCCCGGCGTTCCCGTCGCATCTCAAGAGGAGGCCCTCTCAACACGAACGGCGAGAGGAACTCCAGGGTCGTGCCACGATTCCAAGAGTGCCCCAGATGTCTCAGTCCATTCCAGAGGAACCTCTTTTCCCTTCATTGGCTCGTCTTTCACGCCGAGGATCGACTCACACCAAGGTGGCACGTGGCACAGCCCTGTGGGAAAGAATCGTGGGAAATCCTCAAGGGACAGCCTCGAGGGAAAGCCACAGATCCCTTGATCCAAGTGACAGGAAGCGTGACACTACTGCTGCAGCTCGGGAAGAAAGCGCACGTGCATGCCCCCACTCGAGACGAGGCCTGACTCCCCTGGGGAGACTTAGAAGCACCCCAAGATCCATGGCAACACTGGAGAGGAATCCTCAGGTTCCGGCCCCGACTCCACACAAGGTCTTAGGCCCCGGCATGGACGGGAGAGGAATCCCGAGATGGCCCCTAGCAACTGGCATGGGGACTGGCATTTCCTGAGGCCACCAGAGCGGGTCCCTGAGGTCCCCGTCGTAACTCGAGAAGACCTGCCGCAACTCGAGAAAATCCAGGAGGTTCCCCCACCAGGCGAGATGAGGCCCATTTCCGCTGAGGCGTCTCGAGGCTGATCACACCTCACCTCTGGAACTTCGAAAGGCTCCTTCACACCCTTGGTGCAAATCAAGAAGTTCCCCGACATACCCGTCTCCACTCGAGAGGAAACACGAGGGTCCCAACCACATCCAGGGGAGCCCCGTTTCCGCCTCGTAGCTCGAGATGAGGGATCCATTCCCTGCTTCGTCGGGAAAGAGTTCCCGGCGTTCCCGTCGCATCTCAAGAGGAGTCCCTCTCAACAGGAACGGCGAGAGGAACTCCAGGGTCGTGCCACCATTCCAAGAGTCCCCCGGATGTTTCAGTCCATACCAGAGGAACCTCTTTTTCCTACACCGGCTCCTCTTTCACGCCGAGGATCGACTCAGACCAAGGTGGCACGTGGCACAGCCCTGTGGGAAAGCCTCGTGGGAAAGCCTCGAGGGACAGCCTCGAGGGAAAGCCAAATATCCCTTGATCCACGTGACAGGAAGCGTGACACTACTGCTGCAGCACGGGAGGAAAGCGCACGTGCATGCCCCCACTCGAGACGAGGCCTGACTCCCCTGGGGAGACTCAGAAGCACCCCAAGATCCATGGCAACACTGGAGAGGAATCCTCAGATTCCGTCCCCGACTCCACACAAGGACTGAGACCCCGGCATGGACTGGAGAGGAATCCCGAGTTGGCCCCTAGCAACTCGCATGGGGACTGGCCTTTCCTGAGGACACCAGAGCGGGTCCCTGAGTTCCCCGTCGTAACACGGGAAGTCCTGCCTCAACTCGAGAAATTCCAGGAGGTTCTCCCCTCCAGGCGAGATGAGGCCCATTTCTGATGAGGCGTCTCGAGGCTGATGACACCTCACCTCTTGAACTTCGAAAGGGTCCTTCACACCCTTGGTGCAAATCAAGAAGTTCCCCGACATACCCGTCTCCACTCGAGAGGAAACACGAGGGTCCCGCCCATATCCAGAGGAGCCCCGTTTCCGCCTCGTAGCTCGAGATGAGGGATCCTATCCCTGATTCGTCGGGAAAGAGTTTCCGTCGTTCCCCTCGCATCTCAAGAGGAGGCCCTCTGAACAGGAACTGCGAGAGGAACTCCAGGGTCGTGCCTCCATTCCAAGAGTCCCCCGGATGTCTCAGTCCATACCAGAGGAACCTCTTTTCCCTTCACCGGCTCGTCTTTCACGCCGAGGATCGACTCACACCAAGGTGGCACGTGGCACAGCCCTGTGGGAAAGCCTCGTGGGAAAGCCTCGAGGGACAGCCTCGAGGGAAAGCCACAGATCCCTTGATCCACGTGAAAGGAAGCGTGACACTACTGCTGAAGCTCGGGAGGAAAGCGCACGTGCATGCCCCCACTCGAGACGAGGCCTGACTCCCCTGGGGAGACTCAGAAGCACCCCAAGATTCATGGCAACACTGGAGAGGAATCCTCATGTTCCGTCCCGACTCCACACATGGACTGAGGCCCCGGCATGGTCGGGAGAGGAAACCCGAGAGGTCCCCTAGCATCTTGCATGGGGACTGGCCTTTCCTGAGGCCACCAAAGCGGGTCCCTGAGGTCCCTGTCGTAACTCGGGAAGACCTGCCGCAACTCAAGAAAATCCAGGAGGTTCTCCCCTCCAGGCTCGATGACGCCCATTTCTGATGAGGCGTCTCGAGGCTGATCACACCTTACCTCTGGAACTTCGAAAGGGTCCTTCACACCCTTGGTGCAAATCAAGAAGTTCCCCGACATACCCGTCTCCACTCGAGAGGAAACACGAGGGTCCCGCCCACATCCAGAGTAGCCCCGTTTCCGCCTCGTAGCTCGAGATGAGGGATCCTTTCCCTGCTTCTTCAGGAAAGAGTTCCCGGCGTTCCCGTCGCATCTCAAGAGGAGGCCATCTCAACAAGAACGGCGATTGGCACTCCAGGGTCGTGCCACGATTTCAAGAGTCCCCCAGATGTCTCAGTCCATTCCAGAGGAACCTCTTAACCCTTCACCGGCTCGTCTTTCACGCCGAGGATCTATTCACACGAAGGTGGCACGTTGCACAGCCCTGTGGGAAACCCTCGTGGGATAGCCTCGAGGGAAAGCCTCTAGGGAAACCAAAGATCCCTTTATCAACGTGACAGGAAGCGTGACACTACTGCTGCAGCACGGGAGGAAAGCGCACGTGCATGCCCCCACTCGAGACGAGGCCTGACTCCCCTGGGGAGACTCAGAAGCACCCCAAGATCCATGGCAACACTGGAGAGGAATCCTCAGGTTCCGTCCCGTCTCCACACAAGGACTGAGGCCCCGGCATGGTCGGGAGAGGAATCCCGAGAGGTCCCCTAGCATCTCGCATGGGGACTGGCCTTTCCTGAGGCCAACAGAGCGGGTCCCTGAGGTCCCCGTCGTAACTCGAGAAGACCTGCCGCAACTCGAGAAAATCCAGGAGGTTCTCCCCTCCAGGCGAGATGAGGCCCATTTCCGCTGAGGCGTCTCGAGGCTGATCACACCTCACCTCTGGAACTTCGAAAGGGTCCTTCACACCCTTGGTGCAAATCAAGAAGTTCCCCGACATACCCGTCTCCACTCGAGAGGAAACACGAGGGCCCCGCCCACATCCAGAGGAGCCCCGTTTCCGCCTCGTAGCTCGAGATGAGGGATCCTTTCCCTGCTTCTTCGGGAAAGAGTTCCCGGCGTTCCCGTCGCATCTCAAGAGGAGGCCCTCTCAACACGAACGGCGAGAGGAACTCCAGGGTCGTGCCACGATTCCAAGAGTCCCCCAGATGTCTCAGTCCATTCCAGAGGAACCTCTTTTCCCTTCATTGGCTCGTCTTTCACGCCGAGGATCCACTCACACCAAGGTGGCACGTGGCACAGCCCTGTGGGAAAGCCTCGTGGGAAAGCCTCGAGGGACAGCCTCGAGGGAAAGCCAGTTATCCCTTGATCCACGTGACAGGAAGCGTGACACTACTGGTGCAGCTCGGGAGGAAAGCGCACGTGCATGCCCGCACTCGAGACGAGGCCTGACTCCCCTGGGGAGACTCAGAAGCACCCCAAGATCCATGGCAACACTGGAGAGGAATCCTCAGGTTCCGTCCCGTCTCCACACAAGGACTGAGGCCCCGGCATGGTCGGGAGAGGAATCCCGAGAGGTCCCCTAGCATCTCGCATGGGGACTGGCCTTTCCTGAGGCCAACAGAGCGGGTCCCTGAGGTCCCCGTCGTAACTCGAGAAGACCTGCCGCAACTCGAGAAAATCCAGGAGGTTCTCCCCTCCAGGCGAGATGAGGCCCATTTCCGCTGAGGCATCTCGAGGCTGATCACACCTCACCTCTGGAACTTCGAAAGGGTCCTTCACACCCTTGGTGCAAATCAAGAAGTTCCCCGACATACCCGTCTCCACTCGAGAGGAAACACGAGGGTCCCAACCACATCCAGGGGAGCCCCGTTTCCGCCTCGTAGCTCGAGATGAGGGATCCTTTCCCTGCTTCTTCGGGAAAGAGTTCCCGGCGTTCCCGTCGCATCTCAAGAGGAGGCCCTCTCAACACGAACGGCGAGAGGAACTCCAGGGTCGTGCCACGATTCCAAGAGTGCCCCAGATGTCTCAGTCCATTCCAGAGGAACCTCTTTTCCCTTCATTGGCTCGTCTTTCACGCCGAGGATCGACTCACACCAAGGTGGCACGTGGCACAGCCCTGTGGGAAAGAATCGTGGGAAATCCTCAAGGGACAGCCTCGAGGGAAAGCCACAGATCCCTTGATCCAAGTGACAGGAAGCGTGACACTACTGCTGCAGCTCGGGAAGAAAGCGCACGTGCATGCCCCCACTCGAGACGAGGCCTGACTCCCCTGGGGAGACTTAGAAGCACCCCAAGATCCATGGCAACACTGGAGAGGAATCCTCAGGTTCCGGCCCCGACTCCACACAAGGTCTTAGGCCCCGGCATGGACGGGAGAGGAATCCCGAGATGGCCCCTAGCAACTGGCATGGGGACTGGCATTTCCTGAGGCCACCAGAGCGGGTCCCTGAGGTCCCCGTCGTAACTCGAGAAGACCTGCCGCAACTCGAGAAAATCCAGGAGGTTCCCCCACCAGGCGAGATGAGGCCCATTTCCGCTGAGGCGTCTCGCGGCTGATCACACCTCACCTCTGGAACTTCGAAAGGGTCCTTCACACCCTTGGTGCAAATCAAGAAGTTCCCCGACATACCCGTCTCCACTCGAGAGGAAACACGAGGGTCCCAACCACATCCAGGGGAGCCCCGTTTCCGCCTCGTAGCTCGAGATGAGGGATCCATTCCCTGCTTCGTCGGGAAAGAGTTCCCGGCTTTCCCGTCGCATCTCAAGAGGAGGCCCTCTCAACAGGAACGGCGAGAGGAACTCCAGGGTCGTGCCACCATTCCAAGAGTCCCCCGGATGTCTCAGTCCATACCAGAGGAACCTCTTTTTCCTACACCGGCTCGTCTTTCACGCCGAGGATCGACTCAGACCAAGGTGGCACGTGGCACAGCCCTGTGGGAAAGCCTCGTGGGAAAGCCTCGAGGGACAGCCTCGAGGGAAAGCCAAATATCCCTTGATCCACGTGACAGGAAGCGTGACACTACTGCTGCAGCTCGGGAGGAAAGCGCACGTGCATGCCCCCACTCGAGACGAGGCCTGACTCCCCTGGGGAGACTCAGAAGCACCCCAAGATCCATGGCAACACTGGAGAGGAATCCTCAGGTTCCGTCACCGACTCCACACAAGGACTGAGACCCCGGCATGGACTGGAGAGGAATCCCGAGTTGGCCCCTAGCAACTCGCATGGGGACTGGCCTTTCCTGAGGCCACCAGAGCGGGTCCCTGAGTTCCCCGTCGTAACACGGGAAGTCCTGCCTCAACTCGAGAAATTCCAGGAGGTTCTCCCCTCCAGGCGAGATGAGGCCCATTTCTGATGAGGCGTCTCGAGGCTGATGACACCTCACCTCTTGAACTTCGAAAGGGTCCTTCACACCCTTGGTGCAAATCAAGAAGTTCCCTGACATACCCGTCTCCACTCGAGAGGAAACACGAGGGTCCCGCCCACATCCAGAGGAGCCCCGTTTCCGCCTCGTAGCTCGAGATGAGGGATCCTATCCCTGATTCGTCGGGAAAGAGTTTCCGTCGTTCCCCTCGCATCTCAAGAGGAGGCCCTCTGAACAGGAACTGCGAGAGGAACTCCAGGGTCCTGCCACCATTCCAAGAGTCCCCCGGATGTCTCAGTCCATACCAGAGGAACCTCTTTTCCCTTCACCGGCTCGTCTTTCACGCCGAGGATCGACTCACACCAAGGTGGCACGTGGCACAGCCCTGTGGGAAAGCCTCGTGGGAAAGCCTCGAGGGACAGCCTCGAGGGAAAGCCACAGATCCCTTGATCCACGTGACAGGAAGCGTGACACTACTGCTGCAGCTCGGGAGGAAAGCGCACGTGCATGCCCCCACTCGAGACGAGGCCTGACTCCCCTGGGGAGACTCAGAAGCACCCCAAGATTCATGGCAACACTGGAGAGGAATCCTCATGTTCCGTCCCGACTCCACACATGGACTGAGGCCCCGGCATGGTCGGGAGAGGAAACCCGAGAGGTCCCCTAGCATCTTGCATGGGGACTGGCCTTTCCTGAGGCCACCAAAGCGGGTCCCTGAGGTCCCTGTCGTAACTCGGGAAGACCTGCCGCAACTCAAGAAAATCCAGGAGGTTCTCCCCTCCAGGCTCGATGACGCCCATTTCTGATGAGGCGTCTCGAGGCTGATCACACCTTACCTCTGGAACTTCGAAAGGGTCCTTCACACCCTTGGTGCAAATCAAGAAGTTCCCCGACATACCCGTCTCCACTCGAGAGGAAACACGAGGGTCCCGCCCACATCCAGAGGAGCCCCGTTTCCGCCTCGTAGCTCGAGATGAGGGATCCTTTCCCTGCTTCTTCAGGAAAGTGTTCCCGGCGTTCCCGTCGCATCTCAAGAGGAGGCCATCTCAACAAGAACGGCGATTGGCACTCCAGGGTCGTGCCACGATTTCAAGAGTCCCCCAGATGTCTCAGTCCATTCCAGAGGAACCTCTTAACCCTTCACCGGCTCGTCTTTCACGCCGAGGATCTATTCACACGAAGGTGGCACGTTGCACAGCCCTGTGGGAAACCCTCGTGGGATAGCCTCGAGGGAAAGCCTCTAGGGAAACCAAAGATCCCTTTATCAACGTGACAGGAAGCGTGACACTACTGCTGCAGCTCGGGAGGAAAGCGCACGTGCATGCCCCCACTCGAGACGAGGCCTGACTCCCCTGGGGAGACTCAGAAGCACCCCAAGATCCATGGCAACACTGGAGAGGAATCCTCAGGTTCCGGCCCCGACTCCACACAAGGTCTTAGTCCCCGGCATGGACGGGAGAGGAATCCCGAGATGCCCCCTAG
The DNA here is from genome assembly GCF_023091745.1 of Budorcas taxicolor. NCBI lineage: Eukaryota > Metazoa > Chordata > Mammalia > Artiodactyla > Bovidae > Budorcas > Budorcas taxicolor. The sequence continues at coordinate 57,736 of NW_026292585.1, forward strand.
CAACTCGCATGGGGACTGGCCTTTCCTGAGGCCACCAGAGCGGGTCCCTGAGGTCCCCGTCGTAACTCGAGAAGACCTGACGCAACTCGAGAAAATCCAGGTGGTTCTCCCCTCCAGGCGAGATGAGGCCCATTTCCGCTGAGGCGTCTCGAGGCTGATGACACCTCACCTCTTGAACTTCGAAAGGGTCCTTCACACCCTTGGTGCAAATCAAGAAGTTCCCCGACATACCCGTCTCCACTCGAGAGGAAACACGAGGGTCCCGCCCACATCCAGAGGAGCCCCGTTTCCGCCTCGTAGCTCGAGATGAGGGATCCTATCCCTGATTCGTCGGGAAAGAGTTTCCGTCGTGCCCCTCGCATCTCAAGAGGAGGCCCTCTCAACAGGAACTGCGAGAGGAACTCCAGGGTCGTGCCACCATTCCAAGAGTCCCCCGGATGTCTCAGTCCATACCAGAGGAACCTCTTTTCCCTTCATTGGCTCGTATTTCACGCCGAGGATCGACTCACACCAAGGTGGCACGTGGCACAGCCCTGTGGGAAAGCCTCGTGGGAAAGCCTCGAGGGACAGCCTCGAGGGAAAGCCACAGATCCCTTGAACCACGTGACAGGAAGCGTGACACTACTGCTGAAGCTCGGGAGGAAAGCGCACGTGCATGCCCCCACTCGAGACGAGGCCTGACTCCGCTGGGGAGACTCAGAAGCACCCCAAGATTCATGGCAACACTGGAGAGGAATCCTCAGGTTCCGTCCCGACTCCACACAAGGACTGAGGCCCCGGCATGTTCAGGAGAGGAAACCCGAGAGGTCCCCTAGCATCTTGCATGGGGACTGGCCTTTCCTGAGGCCACCAAAGCGGGTCCTTGAGGTCCCTGTCGTAACTCGGGAAGACCTGCCGCAACTCAAGAAAATCCAGGAGGTTCTCCCCTCCAGGCGAGATGACGCCCATTTCTAATGAGGCGTCTCGAGGCTGATCACACCTCACCTCTGGAACTTAGAAAGGGTCCTTCACACCCTTGGTGCAAATCAAGAAGTTCCCCGACATACCCGTCTCCACTCGAGAGGAAACACGAGGGGCCCGCCCACATCCAGAGGAGCCCCGTTTCCGCCTCGTAGCTCGAGATGAGGGATCCTTTCCCTGGTTCTTCGGGAAAGAGTTCCCGGCGTTCCCGTCGCATCTCAAGAGAAGACCCTCTCAACAGGAACTGTGAGAGGAACTCCAGGGTCGTGCCACCATTCCAAGAGTCCCCCAGATGTCTCAGTCCGTTCCAGAGGATCCTCTTTTCCCGTCACCGGCTCGACTTTCACGCCGAGGATCGACTCACACCAAGGTGGCACGTGGCACATCCCTGTGGGAAAGACTCGTGTGAAAGCCTCGAGGGAAAGCCTCGAGGGAAAGCCACAGATCCCTTGATCCACGTGACAGGAAGCGTGACACTACTGCTGCAGCTCGGGAGGTAAGCGCACGTGCATGCCCCCACTCGAGACGAGGCCTGACTCCCCTGGGGAGACTCAGAAGCACCCCAAGATCCATGGCAACACGGGAGAGGAATCCTCAGGTTCCGGCCCCAACTCCACACAAGGTCTTACTCCCCGGCATGGACGGGAGAGGAATCCCGAGATGCCCCCTAGCAACTCGCATGGGGACTGGCCTTTCCTGAGGCCACCAGAGCGGGTCCCTGAGGTCCCCGTCGTAACTCGAGAAGACCTGCCGCAACTCGAGAAAATCCAGGAGGTTCTCCCCTCCAGGCGAGATGTGGCCCATTTCAGCTGAGGCGTCTCGAGGCTGATCACACCTCACCTCTGGAACTTCGAAAGGGTCCTTCACACCCTTGGTGCAAATCAAGAAGTTCCCCAACATACCCGTCTCCACTCGAGAAGAAACACGAGGGTCCCGCCCACATCCAAAGGAGCCCCGTTTCCTCCTCGTAGCTCGAGATGAGGGATCCTATACCTGCTTCCTCGGGAAAGAGTTCCCGGCGTTCCCGTCGCATCTCAAGAGGAGACCCTCTCAACAGGAACAGCAAGAGGAACTCCAGGGTCGTGCCACCATTCCAAGAGTCCCCCAGATGTCTCAGTCCATTCCAGAGGATCCTCTTTTCCCTTCACCGGCTCGTCTTTCACGCCGAGGATCGACTCACACCAAGGTGGCACGTGGCACAGCCCTGTGGGAAAGCCTCGTGGGAAAGCCTCGAGGGACAGCCTCGAGGGAAAGCCACAGATCCCTTGATCCAAGTGACAGGAAGCGTGACACTACTGCTGCAGCTCGGGAGGAAAGCGCACGTGCATGCCCCCACTCTAGACGAGGCCTGACTCCCCTGGGGAGACTCAGAAGCATCCCAAGATCCATGGCAACACTGGAGAGGAATCCTCAGGTTCCGTCACCGACTCCACACAAGGACTGAGACCCCGGCATGGACTGGAGAGGAATCCCGAGTTGGCCCCTAGCAACTCGCATGGGGACTGGCCTTTCCTGAGGCCACCAGAGCGGGTCCCTGAGGTCCCCGTCGTAACACGGGATGTCCTGCCTCAACTCGAGAAAATCCAGGAGGTTCTCCCCTCCAGGCGAGATGAGGCCCATTTCTGATGAGGCGTCTCGAGGCTGATCACACCTCACCTCTAGAACTTCGAAAGGGTCCTTCACACCCTTGGTGCAAATCAAGAAGTTCCCCGACATACCCGTCTCCACTCGAGAGGAAACACGAGGGTCCCGCCCACATCCAGAGGAGCCCCGTTTCTGCCTCGTACCTCGAGATGAGGGATCCTATCCCTGCTTCTTCGGGAAAGAATTCCCGTCGTTCCCGTCGCGTATCAAGAGGAGGCCCTCTCAACAAGAACGGCGAGAGGAACTCCAGGGTCGTGCCACCATTCCAAGAGTCTCCCGGATGTCTCAGTCCATACCAGAGGAACCTCTTTTCCCTTCACCGGCTCGTCTTTCACGCCGAGGATCGACTCACACCAAGGTGGCACGTGGCACAGCCCTGTGGGAAAGCCTCGTGGGAAAGCCTCGAGGGACAGCCTCGAGGGAAAGCCACAGATCCCTTGATCCACGTGACAGGAAGCGTGACACTACTGCTGCAGCTCGGGAGGAAAGCGCACGTGCATGCCCCCACTCAAGACGAGGCCTGACTCCCCTGGTGAGACTCAGAAGCACCCCAAGATCCATGGCAACACTGGAGAGGAATCCTCAGGTTCCGGCCCCGACTTCACACAAGGACTGAGGCCCCGGCATGGATGGGAGAGGAATCCCGAGAGGTCCCCTAGCAACTCGCATGGGGACTGGCCTTTCCTGAGGACACCAGAGCGGGTCCCTGAGGTCCACGTCGTAACTCGAGAAGACCTGCCGCAACAGGAGAAAATCCAGGAGGTTCTCCCCTCCAGGCGAGATGAGGCCCATTTCTTCTGAGGCGTCTCGAGGCTGATCACACCTCACCTCTGGAACTTCGAAAGGGTCCTTCACACCCTTGGTGCAAATCAAGAAGTTCCCCGACATAGCCGTCTCCACTCGAGAGGAATCACGAGGGTCCCGCCCACATCCAGAGGAGCCCCGTTTCCGCCTCGTAGCTCGAGATGAGGGATCCTTTCCCTGCTTCGTCGGGAACGAGTTCCCGGCGTTCCCGTCGCATCTCAAGAGGAGGCCCTCTCAACAGGAACGGCGAGAGGAACTCCAGGGTCGTGCCACCATTCCACGAGTCCCCCAGATGTCTCAGTCCATTCCAGAGGAACCTCTTTTCCCTTCACCGGCTCGTCTTTCACGCCGAGGATCGACTCACACTAAGGTGGCACTTGGCACAGCCCTGTGGGTAAGCCTCGTGGGAAAGCCTCGAGGGACAGCCTCGAGGGAAAGCCACAGATCCCTTGATCCACGTGACAGGCAGCGTGACACTACTGCTGCAGCTCGGAGGAAAGCGCACGTGCATGCCCCCACTCGAGGCGAGGCCTGACTCCCCTGGGGAGACTCAGAAGCACCCCAAGATCCATGGCAACACTGGAGAGGAATCCTCAGGTTCCGGCCCCGACTCCACACAAGGACTGAGGCCCCGGCATGGACGGGAGAGGGATCCCGAGAGGTCCCCTAGCAACTCGCATGGGGACTGGCCTTTCCTGAGGCCACCAGAGCGGGTCCCTGAGGTCCCCGTCATAACTCGAGAAGACCTGCCGCAACTCGAGAAAATCCAGGAGGTTCTCCCCTCCAGGCGAGATGAGGCCCATTTCCGCTGAGGCGACTCGAGGCTGATCACACCTCCCCTCTGGAACTTCGAAAGGGTCCTTTACACCCTTGGTGCAAATCAAGAAGTTCCCCGACATACCCGTCTCCACTCGAGAGGAATCACGAGGGTCCCGCCCACATCCAAAGGAGCCCCGTTTCCGCCTCGTAGCTCGAGATGAGGGATCCTTTCCCTGCTTCGTCGGGAAAGAGTTCCCGGTGTTCCCGTCGCATCTCAAGAGGAGGCCCTCTCAACAGGAACGGCGAGAGGAACTCCAGGGTCGTGCCACCATTCCAAGAGTCCCCCAGATGTCTCAGTCCATTCCAGAGGAACCTCTTTTCCCTTCACCGGCTCGTCTTTCACGCCGAGGATCGACTCACACCAAGGTGGCACTTGGCACAGCCCTGTGGGAAAGCCTCGTGGGAAAGCCTCGAGGGACAGCCTCGAGGGAAAGCCACAGATCCCTTGATCCACGTGACAGGAAGCGTGACACTACTGCTGCAGCTCGGGAGGAAAGCGCACGTGCATGCCCCCACTCGAGACGAGGCCTGACTCCCCTGGGGAGACTCAGATGCACCCCAAGATCCATGGCAAAACTGGAGAGGAATCCTCAGATTCCGGCCCCGACTCCACACAAGGCCTGAGGCCCCGGCATGGACGGGAGAGGGATCCCGAGAGGGCCCCTCGCAACTCGCATGGGGACTGGCCTTTCCTGAGGCCTCCAGAGCGGGTCCCTGAAGTCCCCGTCGTAACTCGAGAAGACCTGCCGCAACTCGAGATAATCCAGGAGGTTCTCCCCTCCAGGCGAGATGAGGCCCATTTCCGATGAGGCGTCTCGAGGCTGATCACACCCCACCTCTGGAACTTCGAAAGGCTCCTTCACACCCTTGGTGCAAATCAAGAAGTTCCCCGACCTAGCCGTCTCCACTCGAGAGGAATCACGAGGGTCCCGCCCACATCCAGAGGAGCCCCGTTTCCGCCTCGTAGCTCGAGATGAGGGATCCTTTCCCTGCTTCGTCGGGAACGAGTTCCCGGCTTTCCCGTCGCATCTCAAGAGGAGGCCCTCTCAACAGGAACGGCGAGAGGAACTCCAGGGTCGAGCCAGAGTTCCAAGAGTCCCCCAGATGTCTCAGTCCATTCCAGAGGAATCTCTTTTCCCTTCACCGGCTCGTCTTTCACGCCGAGGATCGACTCACACCAAGGTGGCACGTGGCACAGCCCTGTGGGAAAGCCTCGTGGGAAAGCCTCGAGGGACAGCCTCGAGGGAAAGCCACAGATCCCTTGATCCACGTGACAGGAAGCGTGACACTACTGCTGCAGCTCGGGAGGAAAGCGCACGTGCATGCCCCAACTCAAGACGAGGCCTGACTCCCCTGGTGAGACTCAGAAGCACCCCAAGATCCATGGCAACACTGGAGAGGAATCCTCAGGTTCCGGCCCCGACTCCACACAAGGACTGAGGCCCCGGCATGGACGGGAGAGGAATCCCGAGAGGTCCCCTAGCAACTCGCATGGGGACTGGCCTTTCCTGAGGCCACCAGAGCGGGTCCCTGAGGTCCCCGTCATAACTCGAGAAGACCTGCCGCAACTCGAGAAAATCCAGGAGGTTCTCCCCTCCAGGCGAGATGAGGCCCATTTCCGATGAGGCGTCTCGAGGCTGATCACACCTCCCCTCTGGAACTTCGAAAGGGTCCTTCACACGCTTGGTGCAAATCATGAAGTTCCCCGACATACCCGTCTCCACTCGAGAGGAATCACGAGGGTCCCGCCCACATCCAGAGGAGCCCCGTTTCCGCCTCGTAGCTCGAGATGAGGGATCCTTTCCCTGCTTCGTCGGGAAAGAGTTCCCGGCGTTCCCGTCGCATCCCAAGAGGAGGCCCTCTCAACAGGAACGGCGAGAGGAACTCCAGGGTCGTGCCACCATTCCAAGAGTCCCCCAGATGTCTCAGTCCATTCCAGAGGAACCTCTTTTCCCTTCACCGGCTCGTCTTTCACGCCGAGGATCGACTCACACCAAGGTGGCACTTGGCACAGCCCTGTGGGAAAGCCTCGTGGGAAAGCCTCGAGGGACAGCCTCGAGGGAAAGCCACAGATCCCTTGATCCACGTGACAGGAAGCGTGACACTACTGCTGCAGCTCGGGAGGAAAGCGCACGTGCATGCCCCCACTCGAGACGAGGCCTGACTCCCCTGGGGAGACTCAGATGCACCCCAAGATCCATGGCAAAACTGGAGAGGAATCCTCAGGTTCCAGCCCCGACTCCACACAAGGCCTGAGGCCCCGGCATGGACGGGAGAGGGATCCCGAGAGGGCCCCTCGCAACTCGCATGGGGACTGGCCTTTCCTGAGGACACCAGAGCGGGTCCCTGAGGTCCCCGTCGTAACTCGAGAAGACCTGCCGCAACTCGAAATAATCCAGGAGGTTCTCCCCTCCAGGCGAGATGAGGCCCATTTCCGATGAGGCGTCTCGAGGCTGATCACACCCCACCTCTGGAACTTCGAAAGGCTCCTTCACACCCTTGGTGCAAATCAAGAAGTTCCCCGACCTAGCCGTCTCCACTCGAGAGGAATCACGAGGGTCCCGCCCACATCCAGAGGAGCCCCGTTTCCGCCTCGTAGCTCGAGATGAGGGATCCTTTCCCTGCTTCGTCGGGAACGAGTTCCCGGCGTTCCCATCGCATCTCAAGAGGAGGCCCACTCAACAGGAACGGCGAGAGGAACTCCAGGGTCGAGCCAGAGTTCCAAGAGTCCCCCAGATGTCTCAGTCCATTCCAGAGGAACCTCTTTTCCCTTCACCGGCTCGTCTTTCACGCCAAGGATCGACTCACACCAAGGTGGCACGTGGCACAGCCCTGTGGGAAAGCCTCGTGGGAAAGCCTCGAGGGACAGCCTCGAGGGAAAGCCACAGATCCCTTGATCCACGTGACAGGAAGCGTGACACTACTGCTGCAGCTCGGGAGGAAAGCGCACGTGCATGCCCCCACTCAAGACGAGGCCTGACTCCCCAGGGGAGACTCAGAAGCACCCCAAGATCCATGGCAACACTGGAGAGGAATCCTCAGGTTCCGGCCCCGACTCCACACAAGGACTGAGGCCCCGGCATGGACGGGAGAGGAATCCCGAGAGGTCCCCTAGCAACTCGCATGGGGACTGGCCTTTCCTGAGGCCACCAGAGCGGGTCCCTGAGGTCCCCGTCGTAACTCGAGAAGACCTGCCGCAACTCGAGAAAATCCAGGAGGTTCTCCCCTCCAGGCGAGATGAGGCCCATTTCCTCTGAGGCGTCTCGAGGCTGATCACACCTCACCTCTGGAACTTCGAAAGGGTCCTTCACACCCTTGGTGCAAATCAAGAAGTTCCCCGACCTAGCCGTCTCCACTCGAGAGGAATCACGAGGGTCCCGCCCACATCCAGAGGAGCCCCGTTTCCGCCTCGTAGCTCGAGATGAGGGATCCTTTCCCTGCTTCGTCGGGAAAGAGTTCCCGGCGTTCCCGTAGCATCTCAAGAGGAGGCCCTCTCAACAGGAACGGCGAGAGGAACTCCAGGGTCGTGCCACCATTCCAAGAGTCCCCCAGATGTCTCAGTCCATTCCAGAGGAACCTCTTTTCCCTTCACCGGCTCGTCTTTCACGCTGAGGATCGACTCACACCAAGGTGGCACGTGGCACAGCCCTGTGGGAAAGCCTCGTGGGAAAGCCTCGAGGGACAGCCTCGAGGGAAAGCCACAGATCCCTTGATCCACGTGACAGGAAGCGTGACACTACTGCTGCAGCTCGGGAGGAAAGCGCACGTGCATGCCCCCACTCGAGACGAGGCCTGACTCCCCTGGGGAGACTCAGAAGCACCCCAAGATCCATGGCAACACTGGAGAGGAATCCTCAGGTTCCGGCCCCGACTCCACACAAGGACTGAGGCCCCGGCATGGACGGGAGAGGAATCCCGAGAGGTCCCCTAGCAACTCGCATGGGGACTGGCCTTTCCTGAGGCCACCAGAGCGGGTCCCTGAGGTCCCCGTCGTAACTCGAGAAGACCTGCCGCAACAGGAGAAAATCCAGGAGGTTCTCCCCTCCAGGCGAGATGAGGCCCATTTCCGCTGAGGCGTCTCGAGGCTGATCACAGCTCACCTCTGGAACTTCGAAAGGGTCCTTCACACCCTAGGTGCAAATCACGAGGGTCCCGCCCACATCCAGAGGAGCCCCGTTTCCGCCTCGTAGCTCGAGATGAGGGATCCTTTCCCTGCTTCGTCGGGAACGAGTTCCCGGCGTTCCCGTCGCATCTCAAGAGGAAGCCCTCTCAACAGGAACGGCGAGAGGAACTCCAGGGTCGTGCCACAATTCCACGAGTCCCCCAGATGTCTCAGTCCATTCCAGAGGAACCTCTTTTCCCTTCACCGGCTCGTCTTTCACGCCGAGGATCGACTCACACTAAGGTGGCACTTGGCACAGCCCTGTGGGTAAGCCTCGTGGGAAAGCCTCGAGGGACAGCCTCGAGGGAAAGCCACAGATCCCTTGATCCACGTGACAGGCAGCGTGACACTACTGCTGCAGCTCGGAGGAAAGCGCACGTGCATGCCCCCACTCGAGGCGAGGCCTGACTCCCCTGGGGAGACTCAGAAGCACCCCAAAATCCATGGCAACACTGGAGAGGAATCCTCAGGTTCCGGCCCCGACTCCACACAAGGACTGAGGCCCCGGCATGGACGGGAGAGGAATCCCGAGAGGTCCCCTAGCAACTCGCATGGGGACTGGCCTTTCCTGAGGCCACCAGAGCGGGTCCCTGAGGTCCCCGTCGTAACTCGAGAAGACCTGCCGCAACAGGAGAAAATCCAGGAGGTTCTCCCCTCCAGGCGAGATGAGGCCCATTTCCGCTGAGGCGTCTGGAGGCTGATCACACCTCACCTCTGGAACTTCGAATGGGTCCTTCACACCCTTGGTGCAAATCAAGAAGTTCCCCGACCTAGCCGTCTCCACTCGAGAGGAATCACGAGGGTCCCGCCCACATCCAGAGGAGCCCCGTTTCCGCCTCGTAGCTCGAGATGAGGGATCCTTTCCCTGCTTCGTCGGGAAAGAGTTCCCGGCGTTCCCGTCGCATCTCAAGAGGAGGCCCTCTCAACAGGAACGGCGAGAGGAACTCCAGGGTCGTGCCACCATTCCAAGAGTCCCCCAGATGTCTCAGTCCATTCCAGAGGAACCTCTTTTCCCTTCACCGGCTCGTCTTTCACGCCGAGGATCGACTCACACCAAGGTGGCACGTGGCACAGCCCTGTGGGAAAGCCTCGTGGGAAAGCCTCGAGGGACAGCCTCGAGGGAAAGCCACAGATCCCTTGATCCACGTGACAGGAAGCGTGACACTACTGCTGCAGCTCGGGAGGAAAGCGCACGTGCATGCCCCCACTCGAGACGAGGCCTGACTCCCCTGGGGAGACTCAGAAGCACCCCAAAATCCATGGCAACACTGGAGAGGAATCCTCAGGTTCCGGCCCCGACTCCACACAAGGACTGAGGCCCCGGCATGGACGGGAGAGGAATCCCGAGAGGTCCCCTAGCAACTCGCATGGGGACTGGCCTTTCCTGAGGCCACCAGAGCGGGTCCCTGAGGTCCCCGTCGTAACTCGAGAAGACCTGCCGCAACAGGAGAAAATCCAGGAGGTTCTCCCCTCCAGGCGAGATGAGGCCCATTTCCGCTGAGGCGTCTGGAGGCTGATCACACCTCACCTCTGGAACTTCGAAAGGGTCCTTCACACCCTTGGTGCAAATCAAGAAGTTCCCCGACCTAGCCGTCTCCACTCGAGAGGAATCACGAGGGTCCCGCCCACATCCAGAGGAGCCCCGTTTCCGCCTCGTAGCTCGAGATGAGGGATCCTTTCCCTGCTTCGTCGGGAAAGAGTTCCCGGCGTTCCCGTCGCATCTCAAGAGGAGGCCCTCTCAACAGGAACGGCGAGAGGAACTCCAGGGTCGTGCCACCATTCCAAGAGTCCCCCAGATGTCTCAGTCCATTCCAGAGGAACCTCTTTTCCCTTCACCGGCTCGTCTTTCACGCCGAGGATCGACTCACACCAAGGTGGCACGTGGCACAGCCCTGTGGGAAAGCCTCGTGGGAAAGCCTCGAGGGACAGCCTCGAGGGAAAGCCACAGATCCCTTGATCCACGTGACAGGAAGCGTGACACTACTGCTGCAGCTCGGGAGGAAAGCGCACGTGCATGCCCCCACTCGAGACGAGGCCTGACTCCCCTGGGGAGACTCAGAAGCACCCCAAAATCCATGGCAACACTGGAGAGGAATCCTCAGGTTCCGGCCCCGACTCCACACAAGGACTGAGGCCCCGGCATGGACGGGAGAGGAATCCCGAGAGGTCCCCTAGCAACTCGCATGGGGACTGGCCTTTCCTGAGGCCACCAGAGCGGGTCCCTGAGGTCCCCGTCATAACTCGAGAAGACCTGCCGCAACTCGAGAAAATCCAGGAGGTTCTCCCCTCCAGGCGAGATGAGGCCCATTTCCGCTGAGGCGTCTCGAGGCTGATCACACCTCCCCTCTGGAACTTCGAAAGGGTCCTTTACACCCTTGGTGCAAATCAAGAAGTTCCCCGACATACCCGTCTCCACTCGAGAGGAATCACGAGGGTCCCGCCCACATCCAGAGGAGCCCCGTTTCCGCCTCGTAGCTCGAGATGAGGGATCCTTTCCCTGCTTCGTCGGGAAAGAGTTCCCGGCGTTCCCGTCGCATCTCAAGAGGAGGCCCTCTCAACAGGAACGGCGAGAGGAACTCCAGGGTCGTGCCACCATTCCAAGAGTCCCCCAGATGTCTCAGTCCATTCCAGAGGAACCTCTTTTCCCTTCACCGGCTCGTCTTTCACGCCGAGGATCGACTCACACCAAGGTGGCACGTGGCACAGCCCTGTGGGAAAGCCTCGTGGGAAAGCCTCGAGGGACAGCCTCGAGGGAAAGCCACAGATCCCTTGATCCACGTGACAGGAAGCGTGACACTACTGCTGCAGCTCGGGAGGAAAGCGCACGTGCATGCCCCCACTCGAGACGAGGCCTGACTCCCCTGGGGAGACTCAGATGCACCCCAAGATCCATGGCAAAACTGGAGAGGAATCCTCAGGTTCCGGCCCCGAATCCACACAAGGCCTGAGGCCCCGGCATGGACGGAGAGGGATCCCGAGAGGGCCCCTCGCAACTCGCATGGGGACTGGCCTTTCCTGAGGCCTCCAGAGCGGGTCCCTGAGGTCCCCGTCGTAACTCGAGAAGACCTGCCGCAACTCGAGATAATCCAGGAGGTTCTCCCCTCCAGGCGAGATGAGGCCCATTTCCGATGAGGCGTCTCGAGGCTGATCACACCCCACCTCTGGAACTTCGAAAGGCTCCTTCACACCCTTGGTGCAAATCAAGAAGTTCCCCGACCTAGCCGTCTCCACTCGAGAGGAATCACGAGGGTCCCGCCCACATCCAGAGGAGCCCCGTTTCCGCCTCGTAGCTCGAGATGAGGGATCCTTTCCCTGCTTCGTCGGGAACGAGTTCCCGGCGTTCCCGTCGCATCTCAAGAGGAGGCCCTCTCAACAGGAACGGCGAGAGGAACTCCAGGGTCGAGCCAGAGTTCCAAGAGTCCCCCAGATGTCTCAGTCCATTCCAGAGGAACCTCTTTTCCCTTCACCGGCTCTTCTTTCACGCCGAGGATCGACTCACACCAAGGTGGCACGTGGCACAGCCCTGTGGGAAAGCCTCGTGGGAAAGCCTCGAGGGACAGCCTCGAGGGAAAGCCACAGATCCCTTGATCCACGTGACAGGAAGCGTGACACTACTGCTGCAGCTCGGGAGGAAATCGCACGTGCATGCCCCCACTCAAGACGAGGCCTGACTCCCCTGGTGAGACTCAGAAGCACCCCAAGATCCATGGCAACACTGGAGAGGAATCCTCAGGTTCCGGCCCCGAATTCACACAAGGACTGAGGCCCCGGCATGGACGGGAGAGGAATCCCGAGAGGTCCCCTAGCAACTCGCATGGGGACTGGCCTTTCCTGAGTCCACCAGATCGGGTCCCTGAGGTCCACGTCGTAACTCGAGAAGACCTGCCGCAACAGGAGAAAATCCAGGAGGTTCTCCCCTCCAGGCGAGATGAGGCCCATTTCTTCTGAGGCGTCTCGAGGCTGATCACACCTCACCTCTGGAACTTCGAAAGGGTCCTTCACACCCTTGGTGCAAATCAAGAAGTTCCCCGACATAGCCGTCTCCACTCGAGAGGAATCACGAGGGTCCCGCCCACATCCAGAGGAGCCCCGTTTCCGCCTCGTAGCTCGAGATGAGGGATCCTTTCCCTGCTTCGTCGGGAACGAGTTCCCGGCGTTCCCGTCGCATCTCAAGAGGAGGCCCTCTCAACAGGAACGGCGAGAGGAACTCCAGGGTCGTGCCACCATTCCACGAGTCCCCCAGATGTCTCAGTCCATTCCAGAGGAACCTCTTTTCCCTTCACCGGCTCGTCTTTCACGCCGAGGATCGACTCACACTAAGGTGGCACTTGGTACAGCCCTGTGGGTAAGCCTCGTGGGAAAGCCTCGAGGGACAGCCTCGAGGGAAAGCCACAGATCCCTCGATCCACGTGACAGCAGCGTGACACTACTGCTGCAGCTCGGAGGAAAGCGCACGTGCATGCCCCCACTCGAGCGAGGCCTGACTCCCCTGGGGAGACTCAGAAGCACCCCCAAGATCCATGGCAACACTGGAGAGGAATCCTCAGGTTCCGGCCCCGACTCCACACAAGGACTGAGGCCCCGGCATGGACGGGAGAGGGATCCCGAGAGGTCCCCTAGCAACTCGCATGGGGACTGGCCTTTCCTGAGGCCACCAGAGCGGGTCCCTGAGGTCCCCGTCGTAACTCGAGAAGACCTGCCGCAACAGGAGAAAATCCAGGAGGTTCTCCCCTCCAGGCGAGATGAGGCCCATTTCCGCTGAGGCGTCTCGAGGCTGATCACAGCTCACCTCTGGAACTTCGAAAGGGTCCTTCACACCCTAGGTGCAAATCACGAGGGTCCCGCCCACATCCAGAGGAGCCCCGTTTCCGCCTCGTAGCTCGAGATGAGGGATCCTTTCCCTGCTTCGTCGGGAAGAGTTCCCGGCGTTCCCGTCGCATCTCAAGAGGAGGCCCTCTCAACAGGAACGGCGAGAGGAACTCCAGGGTCGTGCCACTATTCCAAGAGTCCCCCAGATGTCTCAGTCCATTCCAGAGGAACCTCTTTTCCCTTCACCGGCTCGTCTTTCACGCCGAGGATCGACTCACACCAAGGTGGCACGTGGCACAGCCCTGTGGGAAAGCCTCGTGGGAAAGCCTCGAGGGACAGCCTCGAGGGAAAGCCACAGATCCTTGATCCACGTGACAGGAAGCGTGACACTACTGCTGCAGCTCGGGAGGAAAGCGCACGTGCATGCCCCCACTCGAGACGAGGCCTGACTCCCCTGGGGAGACTCAGAAGCACCCCAAAATCCATGGCAACACTGGAGAGGAATCCTCAGGTTCCGGCCCCGACTCCACACAAGGACTGAGGCCCCGGCATGGACGGGAGAGGAATCCCGAGAGGTCCCCTAGCAACTCGCATGGGGACTGGCCTTTCTGAGGCCACCAGAGCGGGTCCCTGAGGTCCCCGTCATAACTCGAGAAGACCTGCCGCAACTCGAGAAAATCCAGGAGGTTCTCCCCTCCAGGCGAGATGAGGCCATTTCCGCTGAGGCGTCTCGAGGCTGATCACACCTCCCCTCTGGAACTTCGAAAGGGTCCTGTACACCCTTGGTGCAAATCAAGAAGTTCCCCGACATACCCGTCTCCACTCGAGAGGAATCACGAGGGTCCCGCCCACATCCAGAGGAGCCCCGTTTCCGCCTCGTAGCTCGAGATGAGGGATCCTTTCCCTGCTTCGTCGGGAAAGAGTTCCCGGCGTTCCCGTCGCATCTCAAGAGGAGGCCCTCTCAACAGGACGGCGAGAGGAACTCCAGGGTCGTGCCACCATTCCAAGAGTCCCCCAGATGTCTCAGTCCATTCCAGAGGAACCTCTTTTCCCTTCACCGGCTCGTCTTTTCACGCCGAGGATC
>NW_026292586.1:0-71490 GCF_023091745.1 Budorcas taxicolor
GGAATTCAGCCAGAAAAACGGGAGCAAGAAAGAAGCGACATGGGGGAAATCTGTCTTTCCGGAAACTGATCCGATTTCTTTATGTTTGGTTTTGCTTATATACCTTTTGTTACACATAGGGATGAATACAGAGTCATGTGGGGGTCAGCAGTCCTGACCTTTATCAACATCAGGTGCTTCACATAAATGTATAAAAAAAAGGTCTTAGGGATATTACATCATCTTCTGGCAATGAGTGAGACCTGCTGACATTTTATGATCCTTTCTCTCTGATAACCGAAAAAACTTATTTCTTACAAAGGTGTTTTTTCTTAAACCAGGCACCACCCTCCAAATAAAGTTGCATTCCTATAGGGTGAGGGTGTAGTGAGTTACAATCAAGAAAAGGAATTTATTTAACCCAAGGTTTACATGATTAGTCTTAAAGGTTAATACTTATTTCTCCTATATGCTTAAAGCTTAATACTTATTTCTTCTATATGTTAGTTATATTCATTATAAGGGTAGGGAACATGGAGATTTAGCAGCAAACATCAGCCCAACAAATGAAAATCCTTTCACCAATGCTCCCCTTAAGATCTATTTAGTCTTAAGATATGATAAAGTTACATTCTTACATAGCAAGGATACAGTGATTTATAACAAAGTACAGTGATCTATTACAAAAGAGAAAATCCATTAGCTCAAAAAGTCTACTATTGCTAACATCAAAAACTGCTGTATTTCCTTTTCTATATTCCAAATACATTGATTAATATATTCCCAAGTGCCTAAGGATATGGAGGCCTGGCGGCAATCATTGACTCAACAAGAAGAAAAAGCCCTATGCTAATTAAGACTCTCCAAAACTCTGTGCTCTTTATGGTTAAGAGGTAGTAAACAATCATGTGGCAGCAGTATGGATAATCCTGTCACACAAGCTAGTCTGTCAGCAGAGAGGTTTGACCTGAGACATCCTTGTCCCACCCAGAGCAGGGAATTAGCAGCAATTATTGACACAACAAATGAAAAATCCTTCACCAAATAATTCCTAACCAACCCATTATACTAATAATTTCTAACTCCCCCAAATAATTTGCCTTTAATAACTCTAAAACATCTCGTGCCTCTCAGATTGGGACGCTGTAAACAATCACATGTGGCCGGACTAACCTATACAGGTGGGCTAGATAACCTTCAGAGCAGTCCATAAGCTGCAACGCTCTTGTCACACCCAAGAATTTTTATTGCCTTGGAGTTGCACGTTTGCTCCTTCTCCGAGAGAAACGGTTATGGCGGACAGCCCCCCGTAAAGTCAGAGGTGTAGGTGAGAGCATAAAACAGAGTCCGGTTTTGGGGTAGATGCTCGGGAACAGGGGGTTTCCTGAGGCTTGATCACGCCTTTGCGTATGCCAAGCCTCCTTCCTCATGACCTTTGCCATGGGCGGAGTTCCTCACACTGGCCCCCTGCACTTCACAGTCTCTTGGTTTACAAGAATCTCAATTGCTAGTCCAACACTTACACAATGAGTGTTACAGGTAGTATGAGTGTATAAATGATGATGAGTAATGATAGGAAGTTTATTTATGCTCTGTTTGAATTCTTGATTTTTTACATAATTTTCTATAATATCCTTACAGAAGTGAATATTTTACTGGCATGTATAAATACACGTTGAGTAGTGCTATGATAACTCATAGTGTTGGCACAATAAATATCATGCTTACTATGTGCTTTTCCTATATTCCTTTTGAGATTCTCTTCCATTATACATTATCATAAGATATTTAATAGTTTCCTAAACTGTACAGTAGGTCCTTGTGGCTTCTTTTATAAATAGCAATGTATTTGTTAATAATTCAAACAAAAACTGGTACACAAATATTCACAGTGACATTCACAATAGCTCAAACGTAGAACTCATTCAAGTGTCCGTTGGTGGGAGACTGAATATGCAACACAAGGTATATTCGGAAGCTTGAACGGTATTCCACCGTACAAAAAAGTACATGAAATGGGGCTGCCACTCTGCAAGACATTACAGAAATGACTCCAAAACGAACACATGGAATAAATACATAGTTCGATTCCAGTTCATGCTATGTACCCAAAAGGATTGGGAAACGGGGCTAAGAAAATGGATACTTCTTCGGTCCTACTCACAACAGCATGATTCACACTGGCAAACAAACAGAAGTAATCTAAGTGTCCATGGCAGCCAATTCCATAAACAAACTGTGGTATACACACAATGGAATCTGATTCGGCCCTTCAAAGTCACTAATTCTGACAATGCGACAATGTGGACAAACCTTATGGTCATTAGATTAAGTGAAATAAACCAGACCAAAAAAAGACAAACGTTCTGTGATTCCCCTCGTATGAGATATCCAAACAAGTCAAATCTGTCAGAAATAGCAGAAAGTGATTCCGACCGATCGAAGAGAGTTCATGTCTCATGGACCTCAGTTTCCCTTCGAAAAACTGACTTCCCGTGATATCTCCAAAACCAATTAGACAAATAATTGGAAGCTATATCCAGTCAAATCAATGTCGACATAATGTTACAGTGTACACCAAACTCACTCAAACTTCTCAACAGACAAAAGGCAAAACTGTATCTATGGTACCTCAGCTTAGCTTAAAACCGTATCTACAGTACCTCACTTCTGCTTATAAAATTTAACAACAACAACACACTAAAGTCTATCCAAAAAAGGATATAAAACATATATAACATCAACTTTAAACAATTAGAAATTTAAACTGTGAAAAACCTTATTCACAAAACTTGAACACAAGCCACAGCAAAATATATTTATAAAATACATATCTGATAAAGGATGGTACTCCAAATATACCAAAAAATCTAGAACAATCTCGTAAAAAAATGTATACACCTAAACACCTGGCCTACAGAAATATAAAGATAGTAAATAAGCCTATCAAAAAGACTCAAAATCACATATCATTAGGAAATGACAAACTAAAATAAGAGTGAGGTAGCACTGCACACCTATTAGATCCAGTCAACTCAAAAAAAGGGGGTAGGGCACAGCTTCTCCGGTGGCTCAGTGGTGAAGAATCTGCCTGACAATGCAAGACACTCTAGTTCGATCCCTTACCCCAGAAGATCCCACAGGCCACAGAGAAACATAGCTGGATTTTTCCACAGCTAAACAAGGCTCACCTGTAAATCTGCACAGCAGCCATACCCTTCCTTTCCTTTGATTTAATTTTTTAATATTTGTTTCTTTCTTAATTTGGCTGCACCAGGTCAACCTTCATTGAGGCAAGCCAGATATTTAGCAACAGCATGCAAATTCTCCACTGTGGCATGGGAGATCTACTTCTTGGATCAGGGAATGAACCTGGGCCTCCTTCTTTGGGACTGTCCAGTCTCAGCCACTGGACCACCAGGAAGTGCCTGTTTTGTTTTTAGATGAAGGTGGAATCTAAGGTGATATCTTGGGCCATTTCAGTCACTGACTCAGTTTCCTGAGTTTCTCCAAAGCACGCACAAGGTGCACATTATTAAACTGGTCTGCAAAACAAGAAAAGGTTGTCTGCTACAACATTTCCGCTTACAAATATCTAAACGGTAAATGGCGTATTATTTATTTTTAATTACTATGGGGGGAGAAAGAATGCAGGATTCATACATGTTACAACATGAAGAAATATTAAAACCATCTTCAGTGAAAAAAAAATCCATACGGGAAAGGCCACCCAGAACCACCATGTCTGCTTTCAATCCATCAAGTTTGTCCAAATAACTGAAAATCTCAGTAACACTCTAAATAAAGAAAAAAGGATGAAGATGGAAACAAAAGATATATTCATACACTTGAACAACTGCTAAAAGTGGAAGTGGGGCTATGGATTACATTATAATGTAGATACCATATGATTTCCTGATTTTGGAGATTATGTGCTGGTTCTGCAGAAGGTACCCATTTTGGATAAAACACAGAGTATTTTAGATGATGTGGCAAATGTTAGCACTTGTTCCCATTGCTAGGCATTTTCTGTACATTTTAAATGACTGGAAAGTATACTAGGTTTCAAAACAACCATGTCAATACCACAAAAGACATTTAGAGTAGACAGGCAGGAAACTTTCTTACACAGGCCAAGACTTACCCAGACGAAGTTCAAGGGAAGCTGCGATGCTCACTGCCCTTGAAGGAGTCCACGTGGAATGAAGAAGTACTGTGGGAAGTCTATGAGTAACCACCACGTCTTGGGTCCTCTGGATGACCTACTGCAGGAGAAACAGATTTGACAGATAAAATGTTCCACATAACTTCACAAAAAGTTGTTAGACTACATTCAGTAAAGCTGAATCATTTCGGATCAATTTACAATCCTATAAAATACTACCATTTACAGTCCAAAAATCACTTGCATTTCTATACACTAATAACAATCAGAAAAAAAAATTAAGACAATCCCACTTAAATAAAACATCTAGCAACAAACTTAATCAAGAACATAAAAGACCAGTAGTCAGAAAACTAGAAAGCACTGATAAAGAAACCAAAGAAAACACAAATACACAGGAAATTATTCCACGCGCATGCACTGGAACAATGAGGAATTAAAAGGTCCATTCCAACCAAAGTCATCAACAAGTACACTGACTGCAATCACAAAATAATATTCAATGGCATTTTTCACAGAAATAGAAATATTCCTAATATTAGACTGCTAATGTTGAACAGGACCTTAAACGGCCAAAAAGACTCTGAGAAAGAGGAACACAGCCGGAGGCATCTTCCTATCCCTCTTCAACCGACATCACGGAGCTGGAGTGACCACCACAGTGAGGAACTGGCAGGAACACAGACACATGGCCTCCAGGAGAGAATAGAGAGCCCAGAAATGAACCCACATGAACATGGTCAATTCCTGAACATCAAACCAGGAACGAGCGAAGAGGAAAGGACAGTCTTCCCAAGAAACAGTGACAGGGAAACGGCCACCTACACGGAAGAACATCAGTGTTCATCCTCTACATCATCTAACGCAAATCTAACTAAAAACCCACCGTTTTGCACACGGAGCTCTTTCCCCCTGAGTCCTCTGAGATCGACCTCCAGTCAGCCTTCAGCTGGACACAGGAAACGTCTACTCGGTCCTCATTTTTCGCTTTGGCAGCACCTCCCTGCTGGTGGGCACTGAGGCATCCCTGCTCCTCTCAGCCTGGATGCAGCCCTGTTATCCAGAAGCCTGAGCCCCGATGGTCCTGACGAGACAAAGCTCCCGCCAGCTGCTCACGGAGCAGAGTCTAAAGGCAAAGCGCCCTGCGCCCGCGGCTCAGAGGGGGGTTTGGCGCCCCCTGCGGGCCACAAGAGCAGAGCGGGCAGCCCGGCGCTCACAGACCTCAGAGGGCTCACCCAGAAGCAGCTCTGCTGCGAGCGCTCAGACTGGAAGCCCAAACTGAAATGGAGCAGAATAGCTCCGTGACCCTCCGCAAAACATGGCTAAGGAACAATCAGAGCCTGTATGGAATGCAGCCATAAAAAGGAACACATTTGAGTCTGTTCTAATAAAGGGGAGGGAGTCAGTCAAAGAGAGAAAAACATGGAATCTAGAAGGATGGTACTGATGAGGCTGTTCACAGAGCAGCAATGGAGATCCAGACATGGAGAACAGACTTACACACGAGGGTGGGGAACAAGAAGGAGAGGGTGAGAGGAATGGAGAGAGCAGCATGGATGCAGGTACACCAACATTTGTAAATAGACAACCAATGCGAATTTGCTGTATGATTCAGGGAACTCAAACTGGGGCTCTGTAGTAACCTAGAGAGGTGGGAATGGGTGTGAAGTGGGAGGGAGATTCAAGAGCAAGAGGACATAGGTACACCTAATGTGGATGTATGACAAATCAAACCAATATTGTAAAGCAATGATCAATCAACTAAAAAGTAATAACTGTTTAAAAAAATATGAACAGAAACACAAACTTTGCAACAAGGTAACTCCATTTTAAAAACTATAGAAATTTTAGAAAACTACAAAAGTTCTACATGACCTTTGGTCTGGTGATCAGGTCTAACACACACAAAAAAAGCCAGCTTACCAAATTATGAATATAAATTATTTAAAACATTGCCTTTTATCATTTCATACATTTACCCTGTGGAGGACCTTACTCGAGAGAACCAAAAACAAACTGTTAAATGAACCACGGACCACCCACCCTGGCCAGGCGACAGAGAAAAGAAAGCACTTGCAGCAGTCATCTTACAACAGGAGGTCCTGGGAAGGAACAAGGAACGAACAAGCTACCACCAACCAGAATTCTGGAGAGGTCAGGTGATGGGAGGCTCCAGTTCAGAGGTCCTACCAACCTCCCAGGATCCACTTCGCTGGAATCCATCTCGGCTGAGTGATGTGTGTGCCCCCAAGAAGGATCCCAGTTCAGAATGCCTGGCAAGAGACAAACCAGAAATGAACCCAATGACCATAAAACCTGAGACTGTGAGCCACGTGACAGAGTGGTTCTCTCCGTTTCCCTCACCCTCCTGCCCTCCACCCTGGCAGCCCTTCCCAATAAAGCCTCTCGCTTGGACAGCACTCCTCTCCTCAGACAACTCATTGCCCAGTGTCAGACAAGAACTCACTCTCAAGCCCTGGAAGGGATCCCCCTTCCTTCATCAAAAGCAATATCCAGGAGAAAATATCTTCAAAACGCTATCTTGTAGAGAAGGAAATGGCAATGGCAGCCGCTCCAGTACCATTGCCTGGAGATTCCCACGGACAGAGGAGCCTGGTAGGCTGCAACCCCGGGGTCACTAAGAGTTGGACACGACTTCACTGAGTGACTTCACTTCCACTTTTCACTTTCATGCACTGGAGAAGGACATGGCAACCCACTCCAGGGTTCTTGCCTGGAGAATCCCAGGGACAGAGGAGCCTGGGAGGCTGTTGTCTATGGGGTCACGCAGAGTCAGGCACGACTGAAGCGACTCAGCAGCAGCAGCAGAGAAGGAAATGGCACCACCTGCAGTACTCTGGTCTCAGAAATCCCAGGGACAGAGGAGCTTGGTGGGCTGCAGTCCCAAAGCAGGGCATTTTTGAGGGGAGGAAACAGTCCCAGGGAAGCTGAGCTGCTCACCAAAGGCCCCAGAGCTTTGGGTAGCACACCAGAGCTGTGGCTGAGGATTCCCAGCTGCCATGCCTCTTGATCCTGGCCTCTTTCACTAGATACATGTGTGGAAAACTAGAATCTAAAATATGCCCTGGTGGTTCCATAGTAAAGAATCCACCTGCCAGTGCTGGAGATGCATGTGCGATCCCTACGATGGGAAGATCCCACATCCTATGGAGTCTGTGTGCCACAACTGCCCAGCCTGTGCTCTAGATCCTGGAAGCCACGATGCCGAGTTCACATGCTGCAGCCACTGAAGCCCGTGAGCCTGTGCCCCTCAACAAGAGGAGACACTGCAGTGACAAGCCTGCAAACCACTAGTTATGGCCCATGCTCACCAAAACTAGAGAAAAGCCCACACACAAAGATGCAACACAGCCAACAATAAATAAAACTATTTTCCTAAAAAAATGCATATCTGACAAAGAAACTGTACTCGAATTGTCCAAGAACACTAGAGCAAACAAGCCCATTCATAATTGGAAGCAACTGAAATAGACACCTGGCCACTGAGGGTATACTGATAGTAAACTAGCATACAAAAACATCCTCAAGATACTGGTGCAATGCACGCAGAGCCCCCTTTGAAAGACAATCTGACAGTTTTTTCTCAGTAACCACGTGGGACAAGCACTGAATTCTGTGTATGACAAGCGGTGGAAGCCAGGTATCTTACCATTGGAATGCAAAGTTACAGATAAACAAAAGGAAACGTTACAATGTCCATGTCCTGGCGGATCGGGTTGGAGACATCATCACAAATTACCTGTAACTGCATATGTTCAAAGGGGAGCTGGAATACATGTATATATATATCCATGTATTGTCAGCTGAGCATATGGAGCTCCTCCATGTATGTTTTAAATATCATTCTCTAATAAAAGGGAACAGGAAACATCTCCAATGGCCCGGTGGTAAAGAATCTGCCTACCGATGCAGGGAACACGGGTTCAATTCCTGTGTAGAAGATTCCACACACCCAGGGGCAATGAAGCCCTTGGACAACTCTTGAAGTTTGCACGCTCCAGAGCCCAAGTTCTGCAAACAGAGAAAGCACTGCAATGAGAAGCCATGGCACAGCAACTAGAGGGTAGCCTCTGCTCACTACAACTAGACAAGCTAGCAATAAAGACCCAGCATAGTCAAAAATAATGTAATGGTAAAAAAAGGGACAGTTCTTTGAAGAAATGACTGAGACTAGGGGTGAGACTGTAAATATATGAGCCAGGGTCATCTTAAATTATGAGAAATTAAAGACAACTATCAAGCTGTCCAAACTGATACAAATGAATGATGACACAGTGTTATCTGTATACACCAGCAAATAACAATCTGAAAAGGAATTTAAACAAACAATTCCCTTTCATTCATGTCAACATTAATAAAAGACTTTGCTATGGACGGAATGAGGATGACAAGACTGGCACACTGGAAATGATACATGATTGCTGAAAAATACCCTAAAGACATGGACAGATACTCCATAGCGATGAAAAGACTTCAGTTGGCAATACCGTGGAATGCATCTTCAATCTGAAATGAAGATTCAATATGAATTACAAAAGGCTGAAAGGTGGTTGCTAAACCACAAAAGATGCCAGCATTCTTGGCCTCCAGACGAGAATTCAATCCAGGGCAAGTGACGAAGCTTGATGGCTCAGAGGTTTTCTGTTAAAAAGTTTTATTAAAGTATAAAAGAGATCGAGAGAGCTGCTGACATAGACATTAGAAGGGGGAAGAAAGAGGACCCCCTGCTAGTCTTTAGCCAGATGTTACACAGCCACTAGCAGTCTGCTAATGAAAGAAAGACAATGTCTCCGAGAATGGCACCAGGCCCCTCACCCACAGCATGCATTGAGATAACATTGGCAGCAGATGACTCATCCCAGGCCATAAAACGATGGACATGAATCTTGAAGAAAGGCAGATTTCCAAGCAAATATATAGTTTCATTCACATAGATTAAGAGAACAAGGTATGAGTAAACAGACTGGTTTGTCAAGTCGTTTCTGAGCCTTTAGGGGGAACTGACAGGAAGACAGAGCCTTGGGTAAATAGTACATTAACATAACTTAAGACTAACATTTCCATACCTTAAGACAAACATTTCCATAAGAAAAAGGCATTGCTTAGTTCAAGGTTTGAGAAAAGTTACATTCCGGAGGAGCCAGGAGTTGTCATGGCAACACAGAATCTTCCGAGAAACCTCCTTTTAAATTTGTATCAAGATGGAGAGAAAAAAATGCAACACTCTTTTGTCTCCTCCTGCCTCTTCAGAGAGAGAAAAAAACGTCTGACACTTGCAGTCTATTTTCCCTGTCTGGAGACCCCTGGCCTTCCTGCCTGTTATCCTCTCCAGGCCTGTAGGAAGCAATACACTAAGCTGCTTGGGAAAACCGCGCGGGTCTGAGCTTTATGCAAAGGGGTAAAGCGGTAAAACCCTTGGCCCCAAAGGCGAGGCTTTTCTGTGACCGCCATGTTAGTCGCCTCCGAGACTGCAAAGAGGGCAGAATACATGGTTCCCTGCTCCGCCGAGTCCGCGTTCCCTTACCTGTGGTCCACAGCCCTCCACTCTGCTCGCTGGATGCCGATCGACGGGGACCCAGGAGCCCACGAAACGAGCATTCCCAGCTGCAATGGCGAGCCCTGAGAGCACAACCGGGAACCCCTGGCCCCGACGCGCCGCCGTGTTCACCCCGCCCCAGACCCGCCCAGGTTCGCCCCGCCCCCACGCCCCCTCCAGGACAGCCCGCGGGACCGCGCCTGCCTCCAGGCGACACACAAGGACAAGCAAATCCACCCCACCGAGACAATCCACGCTTTTTCTCAGCTGATCTGTCTATGATTTAGGGATAAAACGATGACTACAGAAAGCAAAGATGACCTAGGACAGCCATGATATTCTATAGACCCAGACCCTGGCGGGCAGAGGCTTCAAGAGGGCCCGGGAGCTCTGTTTCAACTACCAAGCACCTGTAGCGTAGCGGTTAGGCGGACTGGTGAGCAGGCAAACTATGGTCTGTAAGTCAGGAGTTCAAATCTCCATAAAAACCCTCTTGCTCTTAGGGGGCGGGAGACCGCAAGAGGCGGGGCTTAGACCAGAAAAGTTGATTTTTATTTTAGAGGTTTATTGTTAAGCTTAGGGTTAGGGTTCGGGCAACCCCCCAACTTGTTCGGGTTCGGGTTCAGGGTTAGGGTTAGAATTCGGGGAACCCCCCTCTTCTTAGAGTTCAGGTTTGGGTTAGGGTTCAGGTTAGGGTTGGCATTAGGGTTAGGGTTACAGCTTAAAGTGAGCGCTAATAGGGCCCATAGTTCTTTATTAGCCTGCCCTGGGGGGCCGAGGCTTGAAGAGGGTCCGGGAGGCTTATCAAAAGTAGTAAGCCTCTGTAGCGTAGCGGTTAGGGTAGCCGCTAAGTAACCAAACTATGGCCTGTAAGTCCAGAGTTCAAATCTCCAATGTAACCCTTTTGCTTTTAGGGGGCAGGGGACTGCAAGACATGGGGCTTAAACCAGAAAAGCTTATTTTTATTTTAGAGGTTTATTGTTACGTTTAGGGTTAGGGTTCGGGCAACCCCCCCACTTGTTAGGGTTCAGGTTCAGGTTCGGGGTTAGGGTTAGAATTCGGGGACCCCCTCTTCTTAGAGTTTGGATTCGGGTTAGGGTTCAGGTCAGGGTCAGGGTTCAGGTTACCGTTAGGGTTGGCATTAGGGTTATGGCTTAAAGTGAGCGCTAATAGGGCCCATAGTTCTTTATTAGCCTGCCCTGGCGGGCCGAGGCTTGAAGAGTGCCTGGGAGCATCACAAAACCTAGTGACCTTGGATAACATAGCGGTTAGGCGGGCGGCCAAGTAAACAGGCAATCTGGCTCCGTGAGTGAGAAGTTCTAAACCCAGCCTTGTCTCCTTTGCTTTCAGCGGGTGGGGGACCGCAACGGGCGGACCTTAGGTCAGAAAAGTTTCTTTTTCTTTTACAGTTTTATTGTGAGGGTTACGGTTAGGGTTCCCGCATCCCCTCAACTTGTTAGGGTTCAGGTTCAGAGTTCGGGTTCGGGGAATCCCCTCTCTTCTTAGGGTTTGGATTCGGGTTCGGGTTAGGGTTCAGGGTTCGGGTTTGGGGTACGAGGTTCGGGTTTGGGGTTTGGAGTTCAGGGTTTGGGGTTAGGGCTTCGCGGTTCTAGTTTGGGGTTTGGGGTTCCGATTAAGGGTTCAAGGTCCAGCTTAGGGGTTTCGGATTTGGGGTTCGGGTTAGGGGTTCGCGGTTCGGGTTTGGGATTTGAGGATCGGGTTAAGGGTTTGGGGTTTGGGGTATGGGGATCAGGTTAGGGGTTCTCGGTTTGGGTTAGGGGTTCGCAGTTCGGGTTTGGGGTTTGAGGTTAGGGTTAGGGGTTTGGTGTTTGGGGTTCGCAGTTTGGGGTTTGGGGATCAGGTTAGGGGTTCTCGGTTTGGGTTAGGGGTTCGCAGTTCGCGTTTGGGGTTTGAGGTTAGGGTTAGGGGTTTGGGGTTTGGGGTTCACGGTTTGAGTTGGGGGTTTGCGATTTGGGTTAAGGGTTTTGGGTTTGGGATTCGGGTTAGCGGTTTGGGGTTTGGGCTTCGCGGTTTGGGTTTGGGGTTTGGGGTTTGGGTTAGGGGCTCGCGGTTAGGGTTTGGGGTTTGGGGTTCGGGTTAGGGGTTCTCGGTTCGCGTTAGGGGTTCACGGTTTTGGTTAGGGGTTAGGGGTTTGGGGTTTGGAGTTTGGGATTTCGGTCAGGGGTTCGCGGTTTGGGGTTCCTGTTATGGGTTTGGGGTTTGGGGTTTGGGTTCAGGCTTGGGGGTTGGGGGTTTTGGGTTCAGTTTATGGGTTCGCGGTTCGGGTTAGGGATTAGGGTTTGGGATTTGGGTTTGGGGTTCGGGGATTGGGGTTGGGGGTTCCGAATAGGGGTTCAGTATGTGAGGGTTGTGGTTCGGGGGTCGAGACTTGAGGTTTGGGGTTTGGGGTTCGGGGGATTGGGTTCATGGTTTGGGGTTGGGGGTATGAGGTGCAGTTTAGAGTTTCGCTGTTCGGGTTAGGAGTTAGGGTTGGCGGTTCGGGGTTCGCCTTAGGGGTTTGGGGTGTCCGATTTGGGGTTTGAGGTTTGGGGTTCTGGTTACGGGTTGGGGGTTTGGAGTTTGGGTTTGGGGGTTTGGGTTTTGGGGTTTGGGTTTCGGGTTTTAGGGTTCAGTTTCGGTGTTCGCGGATGGGCTTTGGGGTTCGGGTTAGGGGTTTGCGATTCGGGTTAGGGGTTTGAGGTTAGGGTTCAGGGTGTGGGGTGTGGGGTACAGGTTAGGGGTTTGGGTTCAGGGTTTAGGGTTCGGTTTAGGGGTTTGCAGTTCCGGTAAGGGATTCCGGGTATGCGGTTTGGGTTTGGGTTTGGGGTTCGGGTTACCGGTTTGGGGTTCGGGGTTTGGGTTCCGGATTTGGGGTTCGGGGTTCGAGTTATGGATTCGGGGTTTGGGCTACGTGGTTCGGTGTTTGCGGTTTGGGGTATGGGGGTCGGGGTTTGGGTTTGGGGGTTGGGGCTCGGGTTAGGGGTTCGGGTTCAGGTTCGGGTTAGGGGTTCACGGTTCGGGTTAGGGGTTTGGGGTTCGGAGTTTGGGGATTGGGTTAGGGGTTTGGAGTTTGGGTTAGGGGTTTGGGGTTCCCAGTTCAGGGTTTGGGTTTTGCAGTTGAGATAGGGGTTCGGATTCAGCGTATGGGGTTTGGGGTTCGGGTTCCATGTTTGGGGTATGTGGTTCGGGGTTTGGGGGACGTGGTTTGTTGTTTGGGGTTTGGGGTTCCGGTTAGGGTTTTGCAGTTTGGACTTTGGGGTATGGGTTAGGAGTTTGGGGTCTGGGGTTTAGGTATTGGGGTTTTGATTCAGTTTAGGGGTTTGCGGTTTGGGTTTGGCATCGGGCTTTGGGGTTTGGGGTTTGGGGCTCGAGGTTCGGGATTCATGGATTGGGGTTCGGTTTAGGGGTTCGCTGTTCGGGTTAGGGGTTAGTGATTGGGGTTCGTGTTTTAGGTTAGGGTTCGCAGTTCAGGTTATGGGTTAGGGGTTCGGTGCTTGGTTTTCGGGTTTGGATTAGGGGTTCAGGTAGGGGTTTGGGTTAGGGGATCCTGATTCAGGTTGGGAGTTTGGTCCTTGGGGTTCGAGATTTGGATTCGGTATATGGGTTGGGGTCACGGTTTGGTGCTCGGGTTAGGGGTTTGGGGTTCAGAGTTTGGGGTTTCTGGTTCTGATTATGGGCTTGGGGTTTGGGGTATGGGGTTCAGCTTGGGGTTAGAGGTTCGCGGTTTGGGGTTTCGATTTAGAGATTGGAGTTTGGGTTTGGGATTCAGGGGTCGGTTATCGGGCTTCGGGTTGGATTAGGGTTCAGGTGCACGGTTTGCAGACTGGAGCTCAGGATTCGGTTTCCGGGTTCAGGATATAGGGTTTTGAGGTCAGGGTCGAGTCCGTGGTTTGGAGTCGCGGTTAGGGGCTAGTGAGTGCCACAAAGCCAAGGGCTCCAGCAGTGAGAGCTCTGTCAGAGGGAAGGGAAGGGCAACTGCAGGGCTTCTCCAGCTGTAGCTTGGCCTCCCAGACTCAGCGCCCCATGGAGAGCACCAGGCTCCCAGGGCCCCTGGCTTGGGTCTGCAGCCCCCCCACACCCGGAGGATGACTCCGTGGGAGCCCAGCAGGTGCCTGACAGAAAACGGTTCCCTAGCGCTCTCCTCCCCAGCAGAGACGTGTGCAGGTGGTTGGGGCCTGCCCCTGCGTGTCTGGGCTCCCGCCGACAGCCCCAGCTCAGGAGAGGCAGCCCCTGAGCCAAGACCTGCAGGAGGCGCGGGGCGCCCTCGCATGGAAGCCGAGTGAACAGCATGCGGGGAAGTGAGACTCCACGGGGAAGACGACGCAGCCCAGCCGCGTATGCCTGCAATCCCTGCTTGGGCGGAGCCGACTGCGCCTCCAGTACGGCAGAGCTCCAGCTCTGCTCAGAGGCCCCATCTGGCAGAGTTCCTGGCGTGAGGCTGCTCTGCCCTGGGCGAGCCTTGCCCAGAATTGCCACGCTGCTAAGCTTCAAGCCCAGGAAGGAGCAGGCTGCGCGAGGCTGGGAAATGCCACTGGCGCCTTCCTGGCCTCAGCTCCGCTCCTGCCTTGCCTTTGCACCTAGGCCCCAAGCGTCCTTGCGGAGGGCTTAGGGGCCGGTGGGTTGTACACTGCCAAGGGCTCCAGCAATCAGAGCTCTGTCAGAGAAGAAGGACGGGCAACTATAGGGCTCCTCCAGCGGTTGCTTTGCCGCCCAGACTCAGCGCCACAAGGAGAGCACCAGGCTCCCAGGGCCCCTGGCTGGGGTCTGCAGCCCCGCACACCCGGAGGCTGACTCCGTGGGCGCACCGCATATGCCTGACAGCCGTAGGATCCCTAGCGCTATCCTCCCCAGGAGAGACGTGTGCAGGTTATTGGGGCCTGCCGCTGCGTGTCTGGGCTCCCTCAAACATCCCCAGCTCAGTGGAAGCAGCCCCTGAGCCAAGCCCTGCAGGAGGCGCGGGGCGCCCCCGCCTGGAAGCCAAATGCACAGCACGGGGGGAAGCGAGCCTCCTCAGGGGAAGACGAGGCAGCCCAACCGCGTGCGGCTGCAAGCCCTCCATGGGCGGAGCCTTGTGCCCCTCCAGCACGGCAGAGCTCCAGCTCTGCTCAGAGGCCCGATCTGGCAGAGTTGCTGGCATGAGGCTGCTCTGCCCTGGGCAAGCCTTGCCCAGACTTACCTCACTGCTAGGCTTCCTGCCCAGGAAGGAGCAGGGTGCGAGAGTTTGGGAGACGCCACTGGCGCCTTCCTGAACTCAGCTCCACTCTGCCTTGCCTTTGCACCTAGGCCCAAGGCGTCCTTGGGGAGGGCTTAGGGGCCAGTGGGTTCCACACTGCCAAGCGCTCCAGCAGTGAGAGCTCTGTCAGAGGGAAGGGAAGGGCAACCTCAGGGCTCCTCCAGCGGTTGCTTGGCCACCCAGACTCAGCGCCACACGGAGAACACCAGGCTCACAGGGCCCCTGGCTGGGGTCTGCAGCCCAGCACACCCGGAGGCTGAATCCGTGGGTGCACAGCATGTGCCTGAAAGACATAGGTTCCCTAGCGCTGTCCTCCCCAGCAGAGACGTGTGCAGGTTGTTGGGGCCTGAGGCTGCGTGTCTGGGCTCCCTCACACAGCCCCAGCTCAGTGGAAGCAGCCCCTGAGCCAAGCCCTGCAGGAGGCGCGGGGCGCCCCCGCCTGGAAGCCAAGTGCACAGCATGGGGGGAAGCGAGCCTTCTCAGGGGAAGACGAGGCAGCCCAACCGTGAGTGGCTGCAAGCCCTGCTTGGGCGGAGCCGAGTGCGCCTCCAGTACAGCAGAGCTGGAATTCTGCTCAGAGGCCCGATCTGGCAGAGTTCCTGGCGCGAGGCTGCTCTGCCCTGGGCGAGCCTTACCCAGACTTTACTCCCTGCTAGGCTTCCTGCCCAGGAAGGAGCAGGCTGCGCGAGGCTGAAAGATGCCACTGGCGCCTTCCTGGCCTCAGCTCCACTCCTGCCTTGCCTTTTCACCTATGCCCCAAGCGTCTTGGGGAGGGCTGAGGGACCGGTGGATTCCACACTGCCAAGGGCTCCAGCCGTGAGAGCTCTGTCAGAGGGAAGGGAAGGGCAACTGCAGGGCTCCTCCAGCGGTTGCTTGGCCGCCCAGACTCAGCACAGCACGGAGAGCACCAGGCTCCCAGGGCCCCTGGTGTGGTCTGCAGCCCCGCACAAACGGAGGCTGACTCCGTGGACGCACAGCATATGCCTGAAGGACGTAGCTTCCCTAGCACTCTCCTCCCCAGGAGAGACGTGTGCAGGTTTTTGGGGCCTGCCGCTGCGTGTCTGGGCTACCTCACACATCCCCAGCACAGGGGAAGCAGCCCCTGAGCCAAGCCCTGCAGGAGGCGCGGGGCACCCCCGCCTGGAAGCCTAGTGCACAGCACGGGGGGAAGCGAGCCTCCTCGGGGGAAGACGAGGCAGCCCAGCCAGGAGCGGCTGCAAGCCTTGCTTGAGCGAAGCCGAGTGCGCATCCAGTATGGCAGAGCTCCAGCTCTGCTCAGAGGCCCGATCAGGCAGAGTTCCTGGGACGAGGCTGCTCTGGGCTGGGCGAGCCTTGCCCAGACTTGCCTCGCTGCTAGGCTTCTTGCCCAGGAAGGAGCAGGGTGCGCAAGACTGTGAGACCCCACTGGCGCCTTCTTGGCCTCAGCTCCGCTCCTGCCTTGCCTTTGCACCTAGGCCCAAGGGGTCCTTGGGGAGGGCTTAGGGGCCGGTGGGTTGCACATTGCCAAGGGCTCCAGCAGTGAGAGCTCTGTCAGAGGGAAGGGAAGGGCAACTGCAGGGCTCTTCCAGCGGTTTCTTGGCCGCCCAGGCTCATCGCCACACGGAGAGCACCAGGCCCCCTGGGACCCCGGCAGGTGTCAGCAGCCCCGCACACCGGAGGCTGACCCCGTGGGCGCCCGGAATGTGCCTGACAAATGTAGGTTCCCTAGCTCTCTCTTCCCCAGCAGAGACGTATGCAGGTGATTGGGGCCTGCCCCTCCGTGTCTGGGCTCCCTCAAACAGCCCCAGCAGGGAAAGCAGCCCCTGAGCCAAGACCAGCAGGAGGTGCGGGACCCCCCTGTCTGGAAGCCGAGGCCAGAGCATGCGGGGAATCGAGCCTCCTCGATGGAAGACGAGGCAGCCCAACCGTGAGTGGCTGCAAGCCCTGCTTGGGCGGAGCCGAGTGCGCCTCCAGTACGGCAGAGCTCCAGCTCTGCTCAGGGGCCCGATCTGGCAGAGTTCCTGGCGTGAGGCTGCTCTGCTCTGGGCGAGTCTTGCCCAGATTTTCCTCGCTGCTAGGCTTCCTGCGAGGAACGAGCAGGCTGTGCGAGGCTGGGAGACGCCACTGGTGCCTTTCTGGCCTCAGCTCCGCTCCTGCCTTGCCTTTGCACCTAGGCCCCAGGCGTCCTTGTGAATGGCTTTGGGCCCGGTGGTTTCCACACTGCCAAGGGCTCCAGCAGTGAGAGCTCTGTCAGAGAAAAGGGAATGGCAACTGCAGGGCTCCTCCAGCGGTCACTTGGCCGCCCAGACTCAGCGCCGCACGGAGAGCACAAGGCTCACAGGGTCCCTGGCTGGGGTCTGCAGCCCCGCACACCCGGAGGCTGACTATGTGGGCGCCCAGCAAGTGCCTGAGAGTCGTAGGTTCCCTAGCACTCTCCTCCCCAGCAGAGACGTGTGCAGGTGGTTGGGGCCGGTCCCTGCGTGTCCTGTTTCCCACACACAGCCCCAGCTCAGGGGATGCAACCCCTGAGCCAAGACCTGCAGGAGGCGTGGGACGCCCCCGCCTGCAAGCCGAGTCCACAGCATGCGGGGAAGCGAGCCTCCTCGGGGGAAGACAGGCAGCCCAGCCCCGTGCGGCTGCAAGCCCTGCTTGGGCAGAGCCGAGTGCACCTCCTGTACCACAGAGCTCCAGCTCTGCTCAGAGGCCCGATCTAGTAGAGTTCCTGGTGCGAGGCTGCTGTGCCCTGGGTGAGCCTTGCCCAGGCTTCCCTCGCTGCTAGGCTTCGTGCCCAGGATGGAGCAGGCTGTGCGAGGGTGGGAGACGCACTGGCGCCTTCCTGGCCTCAGCTCTGCTCCTGCCTTGCCTTTGCACCTAGGCCCCAGGCCTCCTTGTGGAGAGGTTAGGGGCCGGTGGGTTCCACACTGCCAAGGGCTCCAGCAGTGAGAGCTCTGTCAGAGGGAAGGGAAGGGCCACTGCAGAGCTCCTTCAGCTGTTGCTTGGCTGCCCATACTCAACGCCGCACTGAGAGCCCCAGGCACCCAGGGCCCATGGCTGACTTCTGCATTCCCCACAACCGAAGACTCACTCTGTGGGCTCCAGACAGGTGCCTGACAGAGGTAGGTTCCTTAGCGCTGTCCTCCCCAGCAGAAAGGTGTGCAGGTGGTTGGGGCCTGCACCTGCGTCTCTGAGCTCCTGCCCACAACCCAGCTCAGGGGAAGCGGACCTTAAGCCAAACCTGCAGGAGGCGAGGGTCGGCTCCGCCTGGAAGCCGAGTGCACAGCGTGTGGGGAATCGAGCCTCCTCGGGGGAAGATGATGCAGCACAGCCGCGTGCCGCTACAAGCCCTGGTTGGTCGGAGTCAAGTGCGCCTCCTCTAGGGCATAGCTCCAGGTCTGCTCAGAGGCCCGATCTGCCAGAGTTCCTGGCGCGAGGCTGCTCTGCCCTGGGCGAGCCTTGCCGAGATGTGCCTCGCTGCTAGGCTTAGTGCCCATGAAGGAGCAGGCTGTGCGAGGCTGGTATACCCCATGGGCGCCTTCCTTGCCTCAGCTCTGATCCTGCCTTGCTTTTGCAGGTAGGCCCCAGGCGTCCTTGGGGAGGAGTTACGGGCCGGTGGGTTCCACATTGCCACGGGCTAGATCAGTGAGAGCTCTGTCAGAGGGAATGGAAGGGCAACTGCAGGGCTCCTTCAGTTGTTGCTTGGCTGCCCAGACTTGTGCCTCACGGAGAGCACCATGCACCCAGGGCCCCTGGCTGGGAACTACAGTCCCCAGACCCGGAGACTCACTCCGTGGGCGCCCAGCAGGTGCCTGACAGATGTATATTTCCTAGCGCTCTCGTCCCCAGCAGAGTCGTGTGCAGGCGGGTGGGGCCTGCCCCTGCGTGTCTGGGCTCCCGCCCACAGCCCCAGCTCAGGGGAAGCAGCCCCTGAGGTAAGACCTGTAGGAGAAGCAGGAGGCCCCTGCCTGGAAGCCGAGTGCCCAGCATGCGGGGAAACGAGCCTCCTCGGGGGAAGATGAAGCAGCCCAACCGCGTGCGGCTGCAAGTCCAGTTTGGGCGGAGTCGAGTGCGCCTCCACTACTGCAGAGCTTCAGCTCTGCTCAGAGGCCCGATCTTGCAGAGTTCCTGGTGCGAGGCTGCTCTGCTCTGGGCGAGCGTTCCCCAGACTTGCCTCGCTGCTATTGTTAGTTCCCAGGAAGGCGCAGGCTGCGCGAGGCTCAGAGACACCACTGGCACCTTCCTGGCCTCAGCTTCGCTCCTGCCTTGCCTTTGCACCTAGGCCCCAGGCGTCCTTGTGGAGGTTTTAGGGGCTGGTGTGTTCCACACTGCCAAGGGCTCCAGCAGTGAGAGCTCTGTTCGAGGGAAGGGAAGGGTATATTTGGAGTACAATCCTTTATCAGATATGAGGCCCACACCCTCACCCTGAACCCTCACCCCGAACCCTTACCCTCACCCACACCCTCACCCTCACCCTGAACCCTCACCATCACCCTGAACCCTCACCCTGAACCCTTATCCTCACCCTCACCCTGAACCCTTACCCTCACCCTCACCCTGAACCCTCATGCCTCACCCCTCACCCTAACAAGTTGGGGGGCTCTTCCCCAAACTCTAACCTTAACCCTACTGCCGGGGTCCAGCCCCAGTGGATCCAGGGTGATTCGAAGTTGGGGGCGGAGCCGGCATCTTTGGAAAAATACATATTTAATCACAGATATAGAGAGATTAGAAATGGTTAGTGTAGTAGGAAGATTAGTGGAGAAAAGGAGGCTGAATAACTTAGATTACGTGGAATAGCATCCATGCTCCAGATGGGATTTCAGCCAGAAAAATGGGAGCAAG
This sequence comes from Budorcas taxicolor, assembly GCF_023091745.1. NCBI lineage: Eukaryota > Metazoa > Chordata > Mammalia > Artiodactyla > Bovidae > Budorcas > Budorcas taxicolor. The sequence goes on from NW_026292586.1 coordinate 19,753, forward strand.
AAAGAAGTGACATGGGGGAATCAGTCTTTCCGGAAACTGATCCGATTTCTTTATTTTTGGGTTTGCTCATATACCTTTTGTTACACATAGGGATGAATACAGAATCACGTGGGGGTCAGCAGTCCTGACCTTTATCAAAATCAGGTGCTTCACATAAATGTATAAAAAAAGGTCTTAGGGATATTACATCATCTTCTGGCCATGAGTGAGACCTGCTGACATTTTATGATCCTTTATTTCTGATAACCAAAAAACTTATTTTTTCCAAGTGTGTTTTTTCTCAAACCAGGCACCACCCTCCAAATAAAGCTGCATTCCTATAGGGTGCGGGTGTAGTGAGTTACAATCAAGAAAGGAATTTATTTAACCCAAGGTTAACTGGATTAATCTTAAAGGTTAATACTTATTTCTCCTATATGTTAGTTATATTCACTAGAAGGGTAGGGAACATGGAGATTTAGCAGCAAACATCAGCCCAACAAATGAAAATCCTTTCACCAATGCTCCCCTTAAGATCTATTTAGTCTTAAGATATGATAAAGTTACATTCTTACATAGCAAGGATACAGTGATTTATAACAAAGTACAGTGATCTATTACAAAAGAGAAAATCCATTAGCTCAAAAAGTCTACTATTGCTAACATCAAAAACTGCTGTATTTCCTTTTCTATATTCCAAATACATTGATTAATATATTCCCAAGTGCCTAAGGATATGGAGGCCTGGCGGCAATCATTGACTCAACAAGAAGAAAAAGCCCTATGCTAATTAAGACTCTCCAAAACTCTGTGCTCTTTATGGTTAAGAGGTAGTAAACAATCATGTGGCAGCAGTATGGATAATCCTGTCACACAAGCTAGTCTGTCAGCAGAGAGGTTTGACCTGAGACATCCTTGTCCCACCCAGAGCAGGGAATTAGCAGCAATTATTGACACAACAAATGAAAAATCCTTCACCAAATAATTCCTAACCAACCCATTATACTAATAATTTCTAACTCCCCCAAATAATTTGCCTTTAATAACTCTAAAACATCTCGTGCCTCTCAGATTGGGACGCTGTAAACAATCACATGTGGCCGGACTAACCTATACAGGTGGGCTAGATAACCTTCAGAGCAGTCCATAAGCTGCAACGCTCTTGTCACGCCCAAGAATTTTTATTGCCTTGGAGTTGCACGTTTGCTCCTTCTCCGAGAGAAACGGTTATGGCGGACAGCCCCCCGTAAAGTCAGAGGTGTAGGTGAGAGCATAAAACAGAGTCCGGTTTTGGGGTAGATGCTCGGGAACAGGGGGTTTCCTGAGGCTTGATCACGCCTTTGTGTATGCCAAGCCTCCTTCCTCATGACCTTTGCCATGGGCGGAGTTCCTCACGCTGGCCCCGGGCACCCTACCCTAACCCGACACCTTATCCATATCCTAAACCTAACCCACATCATAGTCACGCCCTCAACCCTATACTTACCCTTGAAGCACGTACCCGCCTCATCTTCGTTTTTGACACTTCCCATGCATAACAAAAGACAAGGTCGTAATGTTTCAAACATGGATCCAAGACCCATTATCCACATAAAAGGAATATACATACTGTGAGCACATCATTTAAATCTCTTGCATCACCAAAATACCTCTCCACCACGTATCCAATTGCCATTGATGGATCACATCTCTCTCGTACATTTTATAACTTAGCAATCAAATATGCAGCAGTAATCTGGGTAATTATATACACAAGATATATTTATACCATAAATATTTCAACACATTCCACTTTCTACGATGAGTTCAATCTTCACAAAAGTAGGATGAACAGCACCTGTTTCCACTAGGATCCACAGCATTGCACAAAGTGACAGTGAGAGTGAAAATCTTAAAAATGACCACCAGAAAGGTCAGCACGGTTGATATCACAGATTTTTCAGTGTTCCAATACAAGTTCTACCCAAATCCATAAAGAAAGACATACGCATAGGAAACTACACATTGAAAGCAAGTCTATTGAGATAAATATTGGACATCAATTGTATGAATCTTTAAGGCATAACTGCAGACATTCTTCAGACATTCTTCAAATTCATAGAATGACAACAAAGTATGGCTACGTACAATCCATTCGGTTTTATAAACCACTCATGAATGACCTCACAAGCCATTGAAAACCAGATGACAATTTCAAATAGCTTTGATCTACAAACAAGGCTGTAAGACAGAAAGTTAAAATCGAACTACATGAAGTAAATCCTCAATAGATAGGAAAACACCCCATGGTAGTGAAGTCAATTAACATTAGTTATTAGGGCTTTCATGCACAGACTCATCTCCGATCGATGTGATCTCAATTCACACTTGGCAAAAAATACAAAAGCTGATCTTAACAGTCATATTATTTTTCTTTGTACCCCTAAAAAGAAAAATGAACATGAAAAACTAAATTAAACTTGGAGACTCACATTTCCCAATCGGTATACAAAGCAACGGCATGTCAAACTTTCTAATTCACATATGCATTTAAATGAAATTGGATGAAATACCCCTAAATTAACACATTCTGCTATGCCCAATGTTTCACAAGGCAGAAAACACTCAATGAATGAAACGGAGAGGGTCACAGCCAGGAAGGCCAGGGGTCTCCAAAGGGAGGAAACGGGGTGCAAGTGTCAGACAGTTGTTATCTGTCACTTCCGAGGCAGGAGGAAACAAGCTGTTCTCTTTTTTCCCCTTCTCGATACAAATTTAAAAAGAGGTTTTCTCTTACAATTCTGTGTTGCTAGAATGACACCTGGTTCCACCTGAACGTCACTTTTCTCATACTTTGAGCTGACCAAGGCATTTTTCTTATGGAAAGGTTTGCCTTAAGCTATCTGAATGTACTATGTATTTACCCTAGACTCTATCTTCAAGTAGGTTCTGCCTAAAGGCTCAGAACTGACTTGACAAACCAATATGCTTTACTCTTACATGGTTCTCCTGATCTATGTGAATGAAGCTATCTATTTGCTCATATCAATCGTTTTATGGCCCAGGATGACTCACCTGGTGCCATGGTCATCTCCATATTTCTTGTGGGTGAGGGGTCTGCTGCCATTCCTTTCTCTAATGAGTAGACTGCTAGTAGCTAGATAACATCCAGCTAAAGATGAGTAGGGGGGCACTCTTTCTGCCCCCTTCTGATGTCTATGTCAGAAGCTTTCTCTCTTTTATACTTTAATAAAACGTTGCAACACAAAAGCTCTGAGTGATCAAGCCTCATCACTGGCCCCGGGTTGAATTCTTCCTCTAAGGAGCCCAAGAATTCAAGCATCTTTCCTGGTTAGACGACAACCTTTAAAAACAATGGTCTTTTCAAAAAAAAATGATGATAAGTGATGAGTATGCAGATGTCTACGAATGAAATGGGACCCATATGTCAAACCACATAAAAATATATCTTCCCTCAACATACATATAACACAATCAGGCCTTCATATGCATCGATTCGCCAACTATCAAGTCATACAAATATGGATGTAAAATATCACAATACATTCCAAAGTTGAAAAGTGATGGATATTGACTTTGGCCCGCTGGTGCTTCTTTTGATGTCATCATCTCCATTATATTAGCTATGACAATGAATCATGTGCTGTGCTAAGTCACTTACATTGTGTCCAACTCTTTGGGATCATATGGACTAGGCCCCACCAGGCTCCTCTCTCCATGAGATTCTCTAGGCAAGGATACTGGAGTGGGTTGCCATGCTCTCCTTCAGGAGATCTTCCCGCCCCAGGGATCGAATCCATATCTCCTATGTGTCCTGCATGGGTATGTTCCGCATGTTCTTTACCACTAGAACCACCTGGGAAGCCCCAAGACACATGAACATCAGTGGATTTGGGGATCCACGGGGCATATACAGAACCATTCCTCCAACAAAACTGAAGAATGACTTGAAAATCTCAAACAAAACATGAGTATATGTGTTCACAAACTTCACGGAGCAAGGGTTTCTTCGATCTGAAAACTGGCATCGATGAAGAACTGTGTGAAGAATGCTTCAAAGTCTATTTGGGAAACACAGCCTAAGTTGGCTATATTTAGTCCTCAGATGAATGGAATGTCATGAGTACTGGTCGTTTCAAATAAGTAGCATGTGAAGCTGTTTACACTTATTGGGATGCGTGGTATACCACATTCACACATTTCAGTAGCATTGGTGCAAAAATGATACATTTCTCAGGGGAAGCTTCTACATGGACTCTTGGGATCAGAGCTCTAACTCATACACACATACTTTTCCTTTTCAAATGATCCTGCATGATAAGCAAACAAAACACTGGATGAACACCTAGACGGTGAGCTCTGTACTAAATGACTTTAAAGCCAGTAGATGGAATGAGCTGATGAGGAAGACTACAAACGAGTCATCTTCTTCAACTTGGTCAAACTGCTCATAGTCATACAAGTGAATGAAAAGTTGAGCCTGTTGTCATTCAATCTGTTGAAAAGAAATAGAAGAATAAAACAAATTAGTAAATCTTATTTTCTTAATAAACATTGTATGATTTCTGCACAGCTTTGTTACTGGCATGAATAGAATATCTACAATAATAACTTGTCACAGTGAAATGGATTCACATTCGCTATCGATTCACATCTATAATTGATGCCATAGCTGTTTGATACTATTGCTTGAATGAATGCAACTTATGTGACTTCACAAACGACAAACACGACTAACATAATAGGTATTACAAAACCTTGAGTGACATGAGCGTGAAGACTTAGTAGAGTTGCTCTCAAGAATAACGATACTATTATTCACTCCAGCCATAGTACTGGAATCTGTACATTCACACCCCTGCAAAAGAAACGGAAAGGATAGAGTCATAATAAAGGAACTTCATAACTATATTCCTACTGTAAACATTCAACACTATGTTTTCTTTTAAACTGACTTTCATATTCGGTCTACTGTAACCTCTTCTGTGTTCATTTTATGCTAAAATTATTGCTAACAGTAAAATTACCATATGAGCTCTAATTAATTTTTTTTTACTTGCAAAGCTAGTGATAGAACCAAAGGCCAATATCTACATCAAACAGGAGAAACGGAATGGAAACTGTAAACAATTTTATGGAATAAGATTTCCGTGCTCCTACTCAGTCAAACGGACATTCAAAAGGATGTGATTTTTCTGAAACTTTATTTTGGAAACTTGGAAGTGGATGACTGCAAACAATAAAACGAATAATATATTGATACATAATATTAATAATATACAGTGGGTCATTCTTTTTTCTATTCTGCCACAGCTAATTGACTGGAAGTCAGTTGTCGTAACTACTACTAACATAAGACCCTCACCGATAAGTGAAGATATATAGGAAAATCCATAATAGATCCAAAAACCATCAAAGATAGAATGGTAATAAAAAAAATACAGTGACAGTTTAGTTGGTATAAGAAACAGGATGATTATGAAAGCAAAGCCAACAATCATGGATAGGCCATGGAAGCCCATGGCTGTCACGACTGTTGACTTGGATCCTTCATCTCAGGTTGTTAAAAGTGCGTGGTAAAATCCAGAGGTTTGCAGCAGTGGTAACCTCCTGAACAGACTGAAATAAAAAGGGCTTCCAGAATATCCTGACGATTTCCATCTACTAGGCTGTGCTGAGCTCAAGCAATACATACTCCAGAGGACAGAAGACAGACAGGTTGGGAACACGTCTACTGCACTTAGGGAGAAAGGGAATGTTGCTACTCAGCCTAGTCCAAGTGTAGAAGCAACACCTCAGTGATTCGACCTTCAAAGACTCGATACATATGAGAACGACTGGTATGAATAAACCTTCAGAAGTGCCGTCTCAGACCTCCTCCCATCATAAGCACAAGCATAATGAAAACACTGAGTTTTCATGGTCTCACGCAAAATTAGACTCACTTATGACTTGGCTTTGAGAAGAGTTGAACTACTCATTGTTAAAGAGAAATGATCCTTTCTTCTCTGAAGATTTGTGAATCATTCATAGGGTGTGGTGAATAAAACACTTAAGGATCTAATACGTAAAAATGCAATAGGCTAAGCACAGAGATGTTTTTCTCCCTTTCTCAAAGGATGGAACATTTTGTATTTGCACTGATTTTATGTCTTGACTTCATGTACAATTATACATTGATTTTTTTAGTTGACATACAATAGGACTAAAAATATTGATATAATACTAATAACTCATGTTGGTATGTGTGGTTGTCACATAGGATTCACAGGAGATTTAAATTCACAGTTGTCAACGTAAAGGATGAATGCTATTTAGCTTCTTCGTGAATCTAGACCATGAATGAAGAGTTTTCGTCCACATATTTCACTGAGGGAAATACAAGGATGATAGGCATAATACTATGCTTCGACTCATGGATATCTAAGCATTGCTCACATTACAGATCTGATTTTTGAAATCAGGGTTCTTTCAGTGTCCTTGAACAGCATTTGTTTTTCTGTATACAGAAGAAACAAACTCATGAGTATCAAACGTGTTCACATAAAACATGTGTATGAATTGTTATCTTCCTGAACCAGGGATCAAACCCACATCACTTCCACCTCCTGCACTGGTAGGCAGATTATTTATTTATCAACTGCGCCACCTGGGAATCGACATACATTTCAAGGACCACTGCCATCAGCTTCTACTGTTCATGACCAAAGTAGGAGAAACAACATTGGAAGAAGTACTCATAAGGGTACTCATAGGAAGTACTCATAAGTCAAGGAACTGTTATACTGGGTACTCTTGTTATTACTGGGACAAGTCAGTTCCTCCGATGATGATGGGTATAACTGAAAAATTACTACAAAAGCATGGGATGCGATGTCTACATGATAAATGTGTTCCTCTTATACTATTGCTTCAGGGATGCCTACTTCAGCATGAAGGACTGCACTTCAAGGGATGCCTGCTATTCCAGCTCAAGCAACAGATAGTGAAGTGCAGATCATTGTCCTTTGTTGAAAATAATCTGCAGTTTGTCAACATAGGGAACATGCCGGAGGAACCCTTGGGATGGAACTCTAAAAACAGGTTGGGCCCTCTTTTTGCCAAGCCCAAAATACAAATCAGAAAAAGAAAAATAGCATCGGTTTGGTCAGGACTTCCTCATCTTTTCTTTCTCGGTAGCAGGAAGCAGACATTGAGGCCAGAGGACTGCAGGATTTCATTGTGAACTAACGTTGGGTGGGGTGGAAGCTCATCACTCTAGTAAGAATGTGGCTCAATAAAACGGAATTTCATTCGCTTCATGGACATAGAGTTCTATAATCCTTCATTAAGGAATTCAATAAGTTATATTTCCTTATACCTTCACAATCTCTTGGTTTACAAGAATGTCAATTGCTAGTCCAGCACTTATACAATGAGTGTTACAGGTAGTATTAGCGTATACATGATGAGGAGCAATGGCAGGAAGTTTATTTATTCTCTGTTTGAATTCTTGATTTTTTATATAATTTTTTATAATATCCTTACAGATGTGAATATTTTAGTGACATGTATAAATACACGTTGAGTAGTGCTATGATAACTCATAGTGTTGGCACAATAAATATCATGCTTACTATGTGCTTTTCCTATATTCCTTTTGAGATTCTCTTCCATTATACATTATCATAAGATATTTAATAGTTTCCTAAACTGTACAGTAGGTCCTTGTGGCTTCTTTTATATATAGCAATGTATTTGTTAATAATTCAAACAAAAACTGGTACACAAATATTCACAGTGACATTCACAATAGCTCAAAGGTAGAACTCATTCAAGTGTCCGTTGGTGGGAGACTGAATATGCAACACAAGGTATATTCGGAAGCTTGAACGGTATTCCACCATACAAAAAAGTACATGAAATGGTGCTGCCACTCTGCAAGACATTACAGAAATGACTCCAAAACGAACACATGGAATAAACACATAGTTCGAATCCAATTCATGCTATGTACCCAAAAGGACTGGGAAACGGGGCTGAGAAAATGGATACTTCTTCAGTCATACTCACACCAGCATGATTCACACTGGCAAACAAACAGAAGTAATCTAAGTGTCCATGGCAGCCAATTCCATAAACAAACTGTGGTATACACACAATGGAATCTGATTCGGCTCTTCAAAGTCAGTAATTCTGACAATGCGACAATGTGGACAAACCTTATGGTCATTAGATTAAGTGAAATAAACCAGACCAAAAAAAGACAAACGTTCTGTGATTCCACTCGTATGAGATATCCAAACAAGTCAAATCTGTCAGAAATAGCAGAAAGTGATTCCGACCGATCGAAGAGAGTTCATGTCTCATGGACCTCAGTTTCCCTTCGAAAAAGTGACTTCCCGTGATATCTCCAAAACCAATTAGACAAATAATTGGAAGCTATATCCAGTCAAATCAATGTCGACATAATGTTACAGTGTACACCAAGCTCACTCAAACTTCTCAACAGACAAAAGGCAAAACTGTATCTATGGTACCTCAGCTTAGCTTAAAACCGTATCTACAGTACCTCACTTCTGCTTATAAAATTTAACAACAACAACACACTAAAGTCTATCCAAAAAAGGATATAAAACATATATAACATCAACTTTAAACAATTAGAAATTTAAACTGTGAAAAACCTTATTCACAAAACGTAAACACAAGCCACAGGAAAATATATTTATAAAATACATATCTGATAAAGGATTGTACTCCAAATATACCAAAAAATCTAGAACAATCTCGTAAAAAATGTATACACCTAAACACCTGGCCTACAAAAATATAAAGATAGTAAATAAGCCTATCAAAAAGCCTCAAAATCACCTATCATTAGGAAATGACAAACGAAAATAACAGTGAGGTAGCACTGCACACCCATTAGATCCAGTAAAGTAAAAAAAAGGGGGGGTAGGGCACAGCTTCTCTGGTGGCTCAGTGGTAAAGAATCTGCCTGACAATGCAAGACACTCTAGTTCGATCCCTTACCCCAGAAGATCCCACATGCCACAGAGAAACATAGCTGGATTTTCCCAAGCTAAACAAGGCTCACCTGTGACCTGAATACTGCATGTCTAGCACTTACTAAACAACTTTGAAAACGTCCAGACAAAAAGGATCGCATGATTATATACAACAGCTCTACTTGTAATAACTAAACACTTTCACATATCAGGATGTCTTCAGTAGATGACAGTGTAAACAAATGGGGATACATCCAAAGTGAAGGGGAGCAAATGCTACCACAAAATATACCACCTCAGCATGAGAATTAGTTGGACCCAATTGACTTTTATTGTTTTAGAGGACACATGATCATCTCTGAAACCCAAGTTCAAGACAGCTCTTCTGTGAGTCACATTTACCAGAGAAATCTCATTTCAAAGGAATGCTCTCTATATGCAAGATAGAAGGATGAGACACAGTCTTTTGAAACTCTTTTTTCTTTTCTACCCATAGGGAAAGCTAAGCCGTAAATCTGCACAACAACCATACCCTTCCTTTCCTTTGGTTGTATTTTTTAAATATTTGTTTCTCTTTTAGTTTGGCTGCGCCAGGTCAACCTTCCTTGAGGCAAGCCAGATATTTAGCTACAGCATGCAAATTCTCCGTTGTGGCATGGGAGATCTACTTCTTGGATCAGGGAATGAACCTGGGCCTCCTTTTTTGGGAGTGTCCAGTCTCAGCCACTGGACCACCAGGGAGTGCCTGTTTTGTTTTTAGATGAAGATGGAATCTAAGGTGATATCTTGGGCCATTTCAGTCACTGACTCAGTTTCCTGAGTTTCTCCAAAGCACGCACAAGGTGCACATTATTAAACTGGTTTGCAAAACAAGAAAAGGTTGTCTGCTACAACACTGTATGCTTACAAATGTCTAAATGGTAAATGGCATATTATTTATTTTTAATTACTATGGGGGGAGAAAGAATGCAGGATTCATACATGTTACAACATGAAGAAATATTAAAACCATCTTCAGTGAAAAAAAATCCACATAGGAAAGGCCACCCAGAACCCTTATTCACCATGTCTGCTTTCAATCCATCAAGTCTGTCCAAATAACTGAAAATCTCAGTAACACTCTAAATAAAGAAAAAAGGATGAAGATGGAAAAAAAAGATATACTCATACACTTGAACAATTGCTAAAAGCGGAAGTGGGGCTGTGGATTACATTATAATGTAGATACCATATGATTTCCTGATTTTGGAGATTATGTGCTGGTTCTGCAGAAGGTACCCATTTTGGATAAAACACAGAGAGTATGTTAGATGATGTGGCAAATGCTAGCACTTGTTCCTATTGCTAGGCATTTTCTGTACATTTTAAATGACTGGAAAGTATACTAGGTTTCAAAACAACCATGTCAATACCACAAAAGACATTTAGAGTACACAGGAAGGAAACTTTCTTACACAGGCCAAGACTTACCCAGACGAAGTTCAAGGGAAGCTGCGATGCTCACTGCCCTTGAAGGAGTCCACGTGGAATGAAGAAGTACTGTGGGAAGTCTATGAGTAACCACCATGTCTTGGGTCCTCTGGATGACCTACTGCAGGAGAAACAGATTTGACAGATAAAATGTTCCACATAACTTCACAAAAAGTTGTTAGACTACATTCAGTAAAGCTGAATCATTTCGGATCAATTTACAATCCTATAAAATACTACCATTTACAGTCCAAAAATCACTTGCATTTCTATACACTAATAACAATCAGAAAAAATAAATTAAGACAATCCCACTTAAATAAAACATCTAGCAACAAACTTAATCAAGAACATAAAAGACCAGTAGTCAGAAAACTAGAAAGCCCTGATATAGAAACCAAAGAAAATACAAATACACAGAAAAGTATTCCACGCTCATGCACTGGAACAATGAGGAATTAAAAGGTCCATTCCAACCAAAGTCATCAACAAATACACTGACTGCAATCACAAAATGATATTCAATGGCATTTTTCACAGAAATAGAAATATTCCTAATATTAGACTGCTAATGTTGAACAGGACCTTAAACGGCCAAAAAGACTCTGAGAAAGAGGAACACAGCCGGAGGCATCTTCCTATCCCTCTTCAAACGACATCACGGAGCTGGAGTGATCACCACAGTGAGGAACTGGCAGGAACACAGACACATGGCCTCCAGGAGAGAATAGAGAGCCCAGAAACGAACCCACATGTACATGGTCAATTCCTGAACATCAAGCCAGGAACGAGCGAAGAGGAAAGGACAGTCTTCTCAAGAAACAGTGACAGGGAAACAGCCACCTACACGGAAGAACATCAGTGTTCATCCTCTACATCATCTAACGCAAATCTAACTAAAAACCCACCGTTTTGCACACGGAGCTCTTTCCCCCTGAGTCCTCTGAGATGGACCTCCACTCAGCCCTCAGCTGGACACAGGAAACGTCTACTCGGTCCTCATTTTTCGCTTTGGCAGCGCCTCCCTGCTGGTGGGCACTGAGGCAACCCTGCTCCTCTCAGCCTGGATGCAGCCCTGTTATCCAGAAGCCTGAGCCCCGATGGTCCTGACGAGACAAAGCTCCCGCCAGCTGCTCACGGAGCAGAGTCTAAAGGCAAAGCGCCCTGCGCCCGCGGCTCAGAGGGGGGTTTGGCGCCCCCTGCGGGCCACAAGAGCAGAGCGGGCAGCCCGGCGCTCACAGACCTCAGAGGGCTCACCCAGAAGCAGCTCTGCTGCGAGCGCTCAGACTGGAAGCCCAAACTGAAATGGAGCAGAATAGCTCCGTGACCCTCCGCAAAACATGGCTAAGGAACAATCAGAGCCTGTATGGAATGCAGCCATAAAAAGGAACACATTTGAGTCTGTTCTAATAAAGGGGAGGGAGTCAGTCAAAGAGAGAAAAACATGGAATCTAGAAGGATGGTACTGACGAGGCTGTTCACAGAGCAGCAATGGAGATCCAGACATGGAGAACAGACTTACAGACGAGGGTGGGGAACAAGAAGGAGAGGGTGAGAGGAATGGAGAGAGCAGCATGGATGCAGGTACACCAACATTTGTAAATAGACAACCAATGGGAATTTGCTGTATGATTCAGGGAACTCAAACTGGGGCTCTGTAGTAACCTAGAGAGGTGGGAGTGGGAGGGAGATTCAAGAGCAAGAGGACATAGGTACACCTAATGTGGATGTATGACAAATCAAACCAATATTGTAAAGCAATGATCAATCAACTAAAAAGAAATAACTGTTTAAAAAAATATGAACAGAAACACAAACTTTGCAACAAGGTAACTCCATTTAAAATACTATGGAAATTTTAGAAAACTACAAAAGTTCTCCATGACCTTTGGTGTGGTGATCAGGTCTAACATACACAAAAAAAGCCAGCTTACCAAATTATGAATATAAATTATTTAAAACATTGCCTTTTATCATTTCATACATTTACCCTGTGGAGGACCTTACTCGAGAGAACCAAAAACAAACTGTTAAATGAACCACGGACCACCCACCCTGGCCAGCCGACAGAGAAAAGAAAGCACTTGCAGGAGTCATCTTACAACAGGAGGTCCTGGGAAGGAACAAGGAACGGACAAGTTACCACCAACCAGAATTCTGGAGAGGTCAGGTGATGGGAGGCTCCAGTTCAGAGGTCCTACCAACCTCCCAGGATCCACTTCGCTGGAATCCATCTCGGCTGAGTGATGTGTGTGCCCCCAAGACGGATCCCAGTTCAGAATGCCTGGCAAGAGACAAACCAGAAATGAACCCAATGACCATAAAACCTGAGACTGTGAGCCACATGACAGAGTGGTTCTCTCCGTTTCCCTCACCCTCCTGCCCTCCACCCCGGCAGCCCTTCCCAATAAAGCCTCTCGCTTGGACAGCACTCCTCTCCTCAGACAACTCATTGCCCAGTGTCAGACAAGAACTCACTCTCAAGCCCTGGAAGGGATCCCCCTTCCTTCATCAAAAGCAATATCCAGGAGAAAATATCTTCAATACGCTATCTTGTAGAGAAGGAAATGGCAATGGCAGCCGCTCCGGTACCATTGCCTGGAGAATCCCACGGACAGAGGAGCCTGGTAGGCTGCAACCCCGGGGTCACTAAGAGTCGGACACGACTTCACTGAGTGACTTCACTTCCACTTTTCACTTTCATGCACTGGAGAAGGACATGGCAACCCACTCCAGTGTTCTTGCCTGGAGAATCCCAGGGACAGAGGAGCCTGGGAGGCTGCTGTCTATGGGGTCACGCAGAGTCAGGCACGACTGAAGCGACGCAGCAGCAGCAGCAGAGAAGGAAATGGCACCACCTGCAGTACTCTGATCTCAGAAATCCCAGGGACAGAGGAGCTTGGTGGGCTGCAGTCCAAAAGCAGGGCATTTCTGAGGGGAGGAAACAGTCCCAGGGAAGCTGAGCTGCTCACCAAAGGCCCCAGAGCTTTGGGTAGCACACCAGAGCTGTGGCTGAGGATTCCCAGCTGCCATGCCTCTTGATCCTGGCCTCTTTCACTAGATACATGTGTGGAAAACTAGAATCTAAAATATGCCCTGGTGGTTCCATAGTAAAGAATCCACCTGCCAGTGCTGGAGATGCATGTGCGATCCCTACGATGGGAAGATCCCACATCCTATGGAGTCTGTGTGCCACAACTGCCCAGCCTGTGCTCTAGATCCTGGAAGCCACGATGCCGAGTTCACATGCTGCAGCCACTGAAGCCCGTGAGCCTGTGCCCCTCAACAAGAAGAGACACTGCAGTGACAAGCCTGCAAACCACTAGTTATGGCCCATGCTCACCAAAACTAGAGAAAAGCCCACACACAAAGATGCAACACAGCCAACAATAAATAAAACTGTTTTCCTAAAAAAAATGCATATCTGACAAAGAAACTGTACTCGCATTATCCAAGAACACTAGAGCAAACAAGCCCATTCATAATTGGAAGCGACTGAAATAGACACCTGGCCACTGAGGGTATACTGATAGTAAACTAGCATACAAAAACATCCTCAAGATACTGGTGCAATGCACGCAGAGCCCCCTTTGAAAGACAATCTCACAGTTTTTTCTCAGTAACCACGTGGGACAAGCACTGAATTCTGTGTATGACGAGCGGTGGAAGCCAGGTATCTTACCATTGGAATGCAAAGTTACAGATAAACAAAAGGAAACGTTACAATGTCCATGTCCTGGCGGAGACATCATCACAAATTACCTTTAACTGCATATGTTCAAAGGTGAGCTGGATACATGTATATATATATCCATGCATTGTCAGCTGAGCATATTGAGCTCCTCCATGTATGTTTTAAATATCATTCTCTAATAAAAGGGAACAGGAAACATCTCCGATGGCCCGGTGGTAAAGAATCTGCCTACCGATGCAGGGAACACGGGTTCAATCCCTGTGTAGAAGATTCCACACGCCCAGGGACAACGAAGCCTTTGAACAACTCTTGAAGTTTGCACGCTCCAGAGCCCAAGTTCTGCAAACAGAGAAAGCACTGCAATGAGAAGCCATGGCACAGCAACTAGAGGGTAGCCTCTGCTCACTACAACTAGACAAACTAGCAATAAAGACCCAGCATAGTCAAAAATAATGTAATGTTAAAAAAAGGGACAGTTCTTTGAAGAAATGACTGAGACTAGGGGTGAGACTGTAAATATATGAGCCAGGGTCATCTTAAATTATGAGAAATTAAAGAAACTAAAGACAACTATCAAGCTGTCCAAACTGATATAAATGAATGATGACACAGTGTTATCTGTATACACCAGCAAATAACAATCTGAAAAGGAATTTAAACAAACAATTCCCTTTCATTCATGTCAACATTAATAAAAGTCTTTGCTATGGACAGAATGAGGATGACAAGACTGGCACACTGGAAATGATACATGATTGCTGAAAAATACCCTAAAGACATGGACAGATACTCCATAGCGATGAAAAGACTTCAGTTGGCAATACCGTGGAATGCATCTTCAATCTGAAATGAAGATTCAATATGAATTACAAAAGGCTGAAAGGTGGTTGCTAAACCACAAAAGATGCCAGCATTCTTGGCCTCCAGACGAGAATTCAATCCAGGGCAAGTGACGAAGCTTGATGGCTCAGAGGTTTTCTGTTAAAAAGTTTTATTAAAGTATAAAAGAGATCGAGAGAGCTGCTGACATAGACATTAGAAGGGGGAAGAAAGAGGACCCCCTGCTAGTCTTTAGCCAGATGTTATACAGCCACTAGCAGTCTGCTAATGAAAGAAAGACAATGTCTCAGAGAATGGCACCAGGCCCCTCACCCACAGCATGCATTGAGATAACATTGGCAGCAGATGAGTCATCCCAGGCCATAAAACGATGGACATGAATCTTGAAGAAAGGCAGATTTCCAAGCAAATATATAGTTTCATTCACATAGATTAAGAGAACAAGGTATGAGTAAACAGACTGGTTTGTCAAGTCGTTTCTGAGCCTTTAGGGGGAACTGACAGGAAGACAGAGCCTTGGGTAAATAGTACATTAACATAACTTAAGACTAACATTTCCATACCTTAAGACAAACATTTCCATAAGAAAAAGGCATTGCTTAGTTCAAGGTTTGAGAAAAGTTACATTCAGGTGGAGCCAGGAGTTGTCATGGCAACACAGAATCTTCCGAGAAACCTCCTTTTAAATTTGTATCAAGATGGAGAGAAAAAAATGCAACACTCTTTTGTCTCCTCCTGCCTCTTCAGAGAGAGAAAAAAACGTCTGACACTTGCAGTCTCTTCTCTGTCTGGAGACCCCTGGCCTTCCTGCCTGTTATCCTCTCCAGGCCTGGAGGAAGCAGCTTGGGAAAACCGCGCGGGTCTGAGCTTTATGCAAAGGGGTAAAGCGGTAAAACCCTTGGCCCCAAAGGCGAGGCTTTTCTGCGACCGCCGTGTTAGTCGCCTCCGAGACTGCAAACAAAGAGGGCAGAATACATGGTTCCCTGCTCCGCCGAGTCCGAGTTCCCTTACCTGTGGTCCACAGCCCTCCGCTCTGCTCGCTGGATGCCGATCGACGGGGACCCAGGAGCCCACGAAACGAGCATTCCCAGCTGCAATGGCGAGCCCTGAGAGCACAACCCGGAACCCCTGGCCCCGACGCGCCGCCACGTTCATCCCGCCCCAGACCCGCCCAGGTTCGCCCCGCCCCCGACGCGCGCACGGTGCGCCCCGCCCCCACGCCCCCTTCCAGGACAGCCCGCGGGACCGCGCCTGCCTCCAGGTGACACACAAGGACAAGCAAATCCACCCCACCGAGACAATCCACGCTTTTTCTCAGCTGATCTGTCTATGATTTAGGGATAAAACGATGACTACAGAAAGCAAAGATGACCTAGGACAGCCATGATATTCTATAGAACCAGACCCTGGCCGGCAGAGGCTTGAAGAGGACCCGGGAGCTCTGTTAGAAACAATCAGCCTCTGTAGTGACGTGGTTAGGTGGGCTGGTAGGCAGGCAGACTGTTGTCTGTAAGTCAGGAGTTCAAGTCACCGATTTGGCTCTTTTGCTCTTAGGGGGCGGGGGACCGCAAGAGGCGGGGCTTAGACCAGAAAAGCTTATTTTTATTTTAGAGGTTTACTGTTACGTTTAGGGTTAGGGTTCGGGCAACCCCCCCACTTGTTAGGGTTCAGGTTCGGGTTCGGGGTTAGGGTTAGAATTCGGGGAGCCCCCTCTTCTTAGAGTTTGGATTCGGGTTAGGGTTCAGGTCAGGGTCAGGGTCAGGGTTCAAGTTACGGTTAGGGTTGGCATTAGCGTTAGGGATACAGCTTAAAGTGAGCGCTAATAGGGCCCATAGTTCTTTATTAGCCTGCCCTGGCCGGCCGAGGCTTGAAGAGTGCCTGGGAGGAATGCAAAATCTAATGAGCCTGAGTAGTATAGCGGTTAGGTTATCGACTAAGTAAACAGGCAATTTGGCTCTTTGGGTTAGAAGTTCAAGTCCAGGTTTGTCTCTTCTGCTTTTAGCGGGTGGGGGACCGCAAGGGGCGGGGCTTAGGCCAGAAAAGTTTCTTTTTATTTTACAGTTTTATTGTGAGGGTTAGGGTTAGGGTTCTGGCATCCCCTCAACTTGTTAGGGTTCAGGTTCAGAGTTCGGGTTCGGGGAATCCCCTCTCTTCTTAGGGTTTGGATTCAGGTTCGGGTTAGAGTTCAGGGTTCGGGTTTGGGGTACGCGGTTCGTGTTTGGGGTTTGGAGTTCAGGGTTTGGGGTTAGGGCTTCGCGGTTCTAGTTTGAGGTTTGGGGTTCCGATTATGGGTTCAAGATCCAGCTTAGGGGTTTGGGATTTGGGGTTCGGGTTAGGGGTTCGCGGTTCGGGTTTGGGATTTGAGGATCGGGTTAAGGGTTTGGGGTTTGGGGTATGGGGATCAGGTTAGGGGTTCTCGGTTTGGGTTAGGGGTTCACAGTTCGGGTTTGGGGTATGAGGTTAGGGTTAGGGGTTTGGGGTTCGCGGTTTGGGTTGGGGGTTTGGGATTTGGGTTAAGGGTTTTGGGTTTGGGATTCGGGTTAGGGGTTTGGGGTTGGGGCTTTGCGGTTTGGGTTTGGGGTTTGGGGTTTGGGTTAGGGGTTCGCGGTTAGGGTTTGGCGTTTGGGGTTCGGGTTAGGGGTTCTCGGTTCGGGTTAGGGGTTCGCGGTTTAGGTTAAGGTTTAGGGGTTTGGGGTTTGGAGTTTGGAATTTGGTCAGGGGTTCGCGGTTTGGGGTTCCTGTTATGGGTTTGGGGTTTGGGTTCAGGGTTGGGGATTGGGGGTTTTGGGTTCAGTTTATGGGTTCGCGGTTCGGGTTAGGGATTAGGGGTTTGGGGTTTGGGTTTGGGGTTCGGGGATTGGGGTTCGGGGTTCCGATTAGGGGTTCAGTATGTGAGGTTTGTGGTTCGGGGGTCGAGATTAGAGGTTTGGGGTTTGGGGTTCGGGGGTTTGGATTCATGGTTTGGGGTTGGGGGTGTGAGGTGCAGTTTAGAGTTTCGCTGTTCGGGTTAGGAGTTAGGGGTTGGCGGTTCGGGGTTCGGCTTAGGGGTTTGGGGTGTGCGGTTTAGGGTTTGAGGATTGGGGTTCTGGTTAGGGGTTTGGGGTTTGGGGTTCGGGTTAGGGTTTGGAGTTTGGGTTTGGGGGTTTGGGTTTTGGGGTTTGGGTTTCAGGTTTTAGGGTTCAGTTTCGGTGTTCGCGGTTGGACTTTAGGGTTCAGGTTAGGGGTTTGCGATTCCGGTTAGGGATTTGCAGTTTGGACTTTGGGGTATGTGTTAGGAGTTTGGGGTCTGGGTTTTAGGTTTTGGAGTTTCGATTCAGTTTAGGGGTTAGCGGTTTGGGTTTAGCGTCGGGCTTTCAGGTTTGGGGTTTGGGGTTCGAGGTTCGGGGTTCATGGATTGGGGTTCGGTTTAAGGGTTCGCTGTTCAGGTTAGGGGATAGTGATTGGGGTTGGTGTTTTAAGGTAGGGGTTCGCAGTTCAGGTTATGGGTTAGAGGTTTGGTGCTTGGTTTTCGGGTTTGGATTAGGGGTTCAGGTAGGGGTTTGGGTTAGGGGATCCTGCTTCAGGTTGGAGGTTTGGTCCTTGCGGTTTAAGATTTGGATTCGGTATATGGGTTGGGGTACACGGTTTGGTGTTCGGGTTAGGGGTTTAGGGTTCAGATTTTGGGGTTTCTGGTTCTGATTATAGGCTTGGGGTTTGGGGTATGGGGTTCGGCTTGAGGTTAGAGGTTCGCGCTTTGGGATTTCGGTTTAGAGACTGGAAATTGGGTTTGGGATTCAGGGGTCGGTGTTCGGGCTCGGGGTTGGGTTAGGGTTCAGGTTCACGGATTCGATTCTGGAGCTCGGGATTCGGTTTCCGGGTTCGGGATATAGGGTTTTGAGGTCAGGGTCGAGATGGTGGTTTGGGGTCGCGGTTAGGGGCTAGTGAGTGCCACAAAGCCAAGGGCTCCAGCAATACGAGCTCTGTCAGAGGGAAGGGAAGGGCAACTGCGGGGCTCCACCAGCGATTGCTTGGCCGCCCAGACTCAGCACAGCGCGGAGAGCACCAGACTCACAGGGTCCCTGGCTGTGGTCTGCAGCCCCACACACCAGAAGGCTGACTCCGTGGGCGCCCAGAAGGTGCCTGACAGACGTCATTTCCCTAGTGCTCTCCCAACCAGCAGAGACGTGTGCAGGTGGTTGGGGCCTGCCCCTGCGTGTCTGGGCTCCCGCCCACAGCCCCAGCTCAGGGGAAGCAGCCCCGGAGCCAAGACCTGCAGGAGGCGCGGGGCGTCCCTGTCTGGAAGCCAAGTGCACAGTATGCGGGGAAGCGAGCGTCCAATGGAAGAGTTTAGGCAGCCTGGCCGCGTGTGGCTGCAAGCACTGACTGGGAGGAGCCGAGTGTGCCTCCAGTACAGCAGAGCTCCAGCTCTGCTCAGAGGCGCGATCTATTAGAAATCCGGGCGCAAGGCTGCTCTACCCAGGGCGAGACTTGCCCAGGCTCGACTAGCAGCTAGTCTTCCTGCCCAGGAAGGAGCAGGCTGTGCGATGCTGGGAGAGGCTACTGGCGCGATCTTGACCTCAGTTGCGCTCCTGCCTTGCCTTCCCACCCAGGCCCCAGGCGCCTTGAGGAGGGCTTAGGGGCCGGTGGGTTGCAAACTGCCAGGCGCTCCAGCAGTGAAGGCTCTATTAGAGGGAAGGGCAGAGGAACTGAAGGCTCCTCCACCGGTTGCTTGGCCACCCAGACTCAGCGCCGCACGGAGAGCACAAGGCTCACAGGTCCCCTGGCTGTGGTCTGCAGCCCCACACACCCGGAGGCTGACTCCGTGGGCGCCCAGAAGTTGCCGGATAGATGTCATTTCCCAAGCGCTCTCCTCCAGAGTAGAGACGTGTGCAGGTGGTTGGGGCCTGCGCCTGCTTGACTGGGCACCCGCCGACAGCACCAGCTCAGGGGAAGCAGCCCCTGAGCCAAGACCTGTAACAGGCGCGGGGCGGGCACCCCTGGAAGACGAGTGCACAGCAGGCGGGAAGCGAGCCTCCACGGGGGAAGAGAAGGCAGCCCAGCTGCGTGTGGCTGGAATCACTTCTTGGGCAGAGCCCAGTGAGCCTCCAGTAGGGCAGAGCTCCAGCTCTGCTCAGAGGCAGGATATAGTAAAGTTCCTGGCGTGAGGCTGCTCTGCCCTAGGCGAGCCTTGCCCAGACTTGCCTCGCTGCTAGGCTTCCTGCCCAGGAAGGAGCAGGCTGCAAGACACTGGGAGAGGCCACTGGCACCTTCCTGGCCTCAGCTCCACTCCTGCCTTGCCTTTGCACCTAGTCCCCAGGCGTCCTTGCGGAGGGCTTAGGGGCCGCTGGGTTGCACGCTGCCAGGCCCTCCAGCCGTGAGAGCTCTGTCATAGGGAAGGGAATGGCAAGTGCAGGGCTCCTCCAGCGCTCGCTTGGCCGCCCGGACTCAGCACAGCACGGAGAGCCCCAGGCTCCCAGGGCCCCTGGCTGCGGTCTGCAGCCCCACACACCCGGAGGCTGACTCCGTGAGCGCCCAGAAGGTGCCTGACAGACGTCATTTCCCGAGTGCTCTCCCCACCAGCAGAGACGTGGGCAGGTGGTTGGGGCCTGCCCCTGCGTGTCTGGGCTGCCGCCCACAGCCTCCGCTCAGGGGAAGCAGCCCCTGTGCCAAGACCTGCAGGAGGCGCGGGGCGTCCCTGCCTGGAAGCCAAGTGCACAGTGCGCTTGGAAGCGAGCCTCCTTGGGAAGAGTCGAGGGAGCCAAGCCGCGTGCAGCTGCAATCCCCGCTTGGGCCGAGCCGAGTGTGCCTCCAGGACGGCAGAGCTCCAGCTCTGCTCAGAGGCCGGATCCAGTCAAGTGCCTTGCGCGAGGCTGCTCTGCCCTGGGCGAGACTTGCCCAGGCTTGCCTCGCTGCTAGGCTTGCTGCCCGGGAAGGAGCAGGCGGTGCGATGCTGGGAGAGGCCCCTGGCGCCTTCCTGGCCTCAGCTCCACTCCTGCCTTGCCTTTGCATCTAGGCCCCAGGCGTCCGTGGGCAAGGCTTAGGAGCCGGTGGCTTGCACACTGCCAAGCCCTCCAGCAGTGAGGCCTCTCTTAGAGGGCAGGGGAGGGCAAGTGCAGGGCTCCTCCAGCGGGTGCTTGGCCGCCCAGACTCAGCGCCGCACGGAGAGCACAAGGCTCCCAGGGCCCCTGGCTGTGGTCTGCAGCCCCACACACCCGGAGGCTGACTCCGTGGGCGCCCAGAAGGTGCCTGACAGACGTCATGTCCCTAGCGCTCTCCTCCCCAGCAGAGACGTGTGCAGGTGGTGGGGCCTGCCCCTGCGTGTCTGGGCTCCCGCCGGCAGCCCCAGCTCCAGGGAAGCAGCCCCTGAGCCAAGCCCTGTAGGAGGCGCGGGGCGCCCCCGCCTGGAAGCCTAGTGCACAGCAGGCGGGAAGCGAGCCTCCTCGGGAGAAGAGGAGGCAGCCCAGCTGCGTGCGTCTGCACTCACTCCTTGGGCGGAGCCCAGTGAGCCTCCAGTACGGCAGAGCCCCAGCTCTGCTCAGAGGCCCGATCTGGCAGAGTTGCTGGCGTGAGGCTGCTCTGCCCTGGGCGAGCCTTGCCCAGACTTGCCTCGCTGCTGGGCTTCCTGCCCGGGAAGGAGCAGGCTGCGCCAGACAGGCAGACGCTCCTGGCGCCTTCCTGGCCTCAGCTCCACTCCTGCCTTGCCTTTGCACCTAGTCCCCAGGCGTCCTTGCGGAGGGCTTAGGGGCCGCTGGGTTGCACGCTGCCAGGCCCTCCAGCCGTGAGAGCTCTGTCATAGGGAAGGGAATGGCAAGTGCAGGGCTCCTCCAGCGCTCGCTTGGCCGCCCGGACTCAGCACAGCACGGAGAGCCCCAGGCTCCCAGGGCCCCTGGCTGCGGTCTGCAGCCCCACACACCCGGAGGCTGACTCCGTGAGCGCCCAGAAGGTGCCTGACAGACGTCATTTCCCGAGTGCTCTCCCCACCAGCAGAGACGTGGGCAGGTGGTTGGGGCCTGCCCCTGCGTGTCTGGGCTGCCGCCCACAGCCTCCGCTCAGGGGAAGCAGCCCCTGTGCCAAGACCTGCAGGAGGCGCGGGGCGTCCCTGCCTGGAAGCCAAGTGCACAGTGCGCTTGGAAGCGAGCCTCCTTGGGAAGAGTCGAGGGAGCCAAGCCGCGTGCAGCTGCAATCCCCGCTTGGGCCGAGCCGAGTGTGCCTCCAGGACGGCAGAGCTCCAGCTCTGCTCAGAGGCCGGATCCAGTCAAGTGCCTTGCGCGAGGCTGCTCTGCCCTGGGCGAGACTTGCCCAGGCTTGCCTCGCTGCTAGGCTTGCTGCCCGGGAAGGAGCAGGCGGTGCGATGCTGGGAGAGGCCCCTGGCGCCTTCCTGGCCTCAGCTCCACTCCTGCCTTGCCTTTGCATCTAGGCCCCAGGCGTCCGTGGGCAAGGCTTAGGAGCCGGTGGCTTGCACACTGCCAAGCCCTCCAGCAGTGAGGCCTCTCTTAGAGGGCAGGGGAGGGCAAGTGCAGGGCTCCTCCAGCGGGTGCTTGGCCGCCCAGACTCAGCGCCGCACGGAGAGCACAAGGCTCCCAGGGCCCCTGGCTGTGGTCTGCAGCCCCACACACCCGGAGGCTGACTCCGTGGGCGCCCAGAAGGTGCCTGACAGACGTCATGTCCCTAGCGCTCTCCTCCCCAGCAGAGACGTGTGCAGGTGGTGGGGCCTGCCCCTGCGTGTCTGGGCTCCCGCCGGCAGCCCCAGCTCCAGGGAAGCAGCCCCTGAGCCAAGCCCTGTAGGAGGCGCGGGGCGCCCCCGCCTGGAAGCCTAGTGCACAGCAGGCGGGAAGCGAGCCTCCTCGGGAGAAGAGGAGGCAGCCCAGCTGCGTGCGTCTGCACTCACTCCTTGGGCGGAGCCCAGTGAGCCTCCAGTACGGCAGAGCCCCAGCTCTGCTCAGAGGCCCGATCTGGCAGAGTTGCTGGCGTGAGGCTGCTCTGCCCTGGGCGAGCCTTGCCCAGACTTGCCTCGCTGCTGGGCTTCCTGCCCGGGAAGGAGCAGGCTGCGCCAGACAGGCAGACGCTCCTGGCGCCTTCCTGGCCTCAGCTCCACTCCTGCCTTGCCTTTGCACCTAGTCCCCAGGCGTCCTTGCGGAGGGCTTAGGGGCCGCTGGGTTGCACGCTGCCAGGCCCTCCAGCCGTGAGAGCTCTGTCATAGGGAAGGGAATGGCAAGTGCAGGGCTCCTCCAGCGCTCGCTTGGCCGCCCGGACTCAGCACAGCACGGAGAGCCCCAGGCTCCCAGGGCCCCTGGCTGCGGTCTGCAGCCCCACACACCCGGAGGCTGACTCCGTGAGCGCCCAGAAGGTGCCTGACAGACGTCATTTCCCGAGTGCTCTCCCCACCAGCAGAGACGTGGGCAGGTGGTTGGGGCCTGCCCCTGCGTGTCTGGGCTGCCGCCCACAGCCTCCACTCAGGGGAAGCAGCCCCTGTGCCAAGACCTGCAGGAGGCGCGGGGCGTCCCTGCCTGGAAGCCAAGTGCACAGTGCGCTTGGAAGCGAGCCTCCTTGGGAAGAGTCGAGGGAGCCAAGCCGCGTGCAGCTGCAATCCCCGCTTGGGCCGAGCCGAGTGTGCCTCCAGGACGGCAGAGCTCCAGCTCTGCTCAGAGGCCGGATCCAGTCAAGTGCCTTGCGCGAGGCTGCTCTGCCCTGGGCGAGACTTGCCCAGGCTTGCCTCGCTGCTAGGCTTGCTGCCCGGGAAGGAGCAGGCGGTGCGATGCTGGGAGAGGCCCCTGGCGCCTTCCTGGCCTCAGCTCCACTCCTGCCTTGCCTTTGCATCTAGGCCCCAGGCGTCCGTGGGCAAGGCTTAGGAGCCGGTGGCTTGCACACTGCCAAGCCCTCCAGCAGTGAGGCCTCTCTTAGAGGGCAGGGGAGGGCAAGTGCAGGGCTCCTCCAGCGGGTGCTTGGCCGCCCAGACTCAGCGCCGCACGGAGAGCACAAGGCTCCCAGGGCCCCTGGCTGTGGTCTGCAGCCCCACACACCCGGAGGCTGACTCCGTGGGCGCCCAGAAGGTGCCTGACAGACGTCATGTCCCTAGCGCTCTCCTCCCCAACAGAGACGTGTGCAGGTGGTGGGGCCTGCCCCTGCGTGTCTGGGCTCCCGCCGGCAGCCCCAGCTCCAGGGAAGCAGCCCCTGAGCCAAGCCCTGTAGGAGGCGCGGGGCGCCCCCGCCTGGAAGCCTAGTGCACAGCAGGCGGGAAGCGAGCCTCCTCGGGAGAAGAGGAGGCAGCCCAGCTGCGTGCGTCTGCACTCACTCCTTGGGCGGAGCCCAGTGAGCCTCCAGTACGGCAGAGCCCCAGCTCTGCTCAGAGGCCCGATCTGGCAGAGTTGCTGGCGTGAGGCTGCTCTGCCCTGGGCGAGCCTTGCCCAGACTTGCCTCGCTGCTGGGCTTCCTGCCCGGGAAGGAGCAGGCTGCGCCAGACAGGCAGACGCTCCTGGCGCCTTCCTGGCCTCAGCTCCACTCCTGCCTTGCCTTTGCACCTAGTCCCCAGGCGTCCTTGCGGAGGGCTTAGGGGCCGCTGGGTTGCACGCTGCCAGGCCCTCCAGCCGTGAGAGCTCTGTCATAGGGAAGGGAATGGCAAGTGCAGGGCTCCTCCAGCGCTCGCTTGGCCGCCCGGACTCAGCACAGCACGGAGAGCCCCAGGCTCCCAGGGCCCCTGGCTGCGGTCTGCAGCCCCACACACCCGGAGGCTGACTCCGTGAGCGCCCAGAAGGTGCCTGACAGACGTCATTTCCCGAGTGCTCTCCCCACCAGCAGAGACGTGGGCAGGTGGTTGGGGCCTGCCCCTGCGTGTCTGGGCTGCCGCCCACAGCCTCCGCTCAGGGGAAGCAGCCCCTGTGCCAAGACCTGCAGGAGGCGCGGGGCGTCCCTGCCTGGAAGCCAAGTGCACAGTGCGCTTGGAAGCGAGCCTCCTTGGGAAGAGTCGAGGGAGCCAAGCCGCGTGCAGCTGCAATCCCCGCTTGGGCCGAGCCGAGTGTGCCTCCAGGACGGCAGAGCTCCAGCTCTGCTCAGAGGCCGGATCCAGTCAAGTGCCTTGCGCGAGGCTGCTCTGCCCTGGGCGAGACTTGCCCAGGCTTGCCTCGCTGCTAGGCTTGCTGCCCGGGAAGGAGCAGGCGGTGCGATGCTGGGAGAGGCCCCTGGCGCCTTCCTGGCCTCAGCTCCACTCCTGCCTTGCCTTTGCATCTAGGCCCCAGGCGTCCGTGGGCAAGGCTTAGGAGCCGGTGGCTTGCACACTGCCAAGCCCTCCAGCAGTGAGGCCTCTCTTAGAGGGCAGGGGAGGGCAAGTGCAGGGCTCCTCCAGCGGGTGCTTGGCCGCCCAGACTCAGCGCCGCACGGAGAGCACAAGGCTCCCAGGGCCCCTGGCTGTGGTCTGCAGCCCCACACACCCGGAGGCTGACTCCGTGGGCGCCCAGAAGGTGCCTGACAGACGTCATGTCCCTAGCGCTCTCCTCCCCAGCAGAGACGTGTGCAGGTGGTGGGGCCTGCCCCTGCGTGTCTGGGCTCCCGCCGGCAGCCCCAGCTCCAGGGAAGCAGCCCCTGAGCCAAGCCCTGTAGGAGGCGCGGGGCGCCCCCGCCTGGAAGCCTAGTGCACAGCAGGCGGGAAGCGAGCCTCCTCGGGAGAAGAGGAGGCAGCCCAGCTGCGTGCGTCTGCACTCACTCCTTGGGCGGAGCCCAGTGAGCCTCCAGTACGGCAGAGCCCCAGCTCTGCTCAGAGGCCCGATCTGGCAGAGTTGCTGGCGTGAGGCTGCTCTGCCCTGGGCGAGCCTTGCCCAGACTTGCCTCGCTGCTGGGCTTCCTGCCCGGGAAGGAGCAGGCTGCGCCAGACAGGCAGACGCTCCTGGCGCCTTCCTGGCCTCAGCTCCACTCCTGCCTTGCCTTTGCACCTAGTCCCCAGGCGTCCTTGCGGAGGGCTTAGGGGCCGCTGGGTTGCACGCTGCCAGGCCCTCCAGCCGTGAGAGCTCTGTCATAGGGAAGGGAATGGCAAGTGCAGGGCTCCTCCAGCGCTCGCTTGGCCGCCCGGACTCAGCACAGCACGGAGAGCCCCAGGCTCCCAGGGCCCCTGGCTGCGGTCTGCAGCCCCACACACCCGGAGGCTGACTCCGTGAGCGCCCAGAAGGTGCCTGACAGACGTCATTTCCCGAGTGCTCTCCCCACCAGCAGAGACGTGGGCAGGTGGTTGGGGCCTGCCCCTGCGTGTCTGGGCTGCCGCCCACAGCCTCCGCTCAGGGGAAGCAGCCCCTGTGCCAAGACCTGCAGGAGGCGCGGGGCGTCCCTGCCTGGAAGCCAAGTGCACAGTGCGCTTGGAAGCGAGCCTCCTTGGGAAGAGTCGAGGGAGCCAAGCCGCGTGCAGCTGCAATCCCCGCTTGGGCCGAGCCGAGTGTGCCTCCAGGACGGCAGAGCTCCAGCTCTGCTCAGAGGCCGGATCCAGTCAAGTGCCTTGCGCGAGGCTGCTCTGCCCTGGGCGAGACTTGCCCAGGCTTGCCTCGCTGCTAGGCTTGCTGCCCGGGAAGGAGCAGGCGGTGCGATGCTGGGAGAGGCCCCTGGCGCCTTCCTGGCCTCAGCTCCACTCCTGCCTTGCCTTTGCATCTAGGCCCCAGGCGTCCGTGGGCAAGGCTTAGGAGCCGGTGGCTTGCACACTGCCAAGCCCTCCAGCAGTGAGGCCTCTCTTAGAGGGCAGGGGAGGGCAAGTGCAGGGCTCCTCCAGCGGGTGCTTGGCCGCCCAGACTCAGCGCCGCACGGAGAGCACAAGGCTCCCAGGGCCCCTGGCTGTGGTCTGCAGCCCCACACACCCGGAGGCTGACTCCGTGGGCGCCCAGAAGGTGCCTGACAGACGTCATGTCCCTAGCGCTCTCCTCCCCAGCAGAGACGTGTGCAGGTGGTGGGGCCTGCCCCTGCGTGTCTGGGCTCCCGCCGGCAGCCCCAGCTCCAGGGAAGCAGCCCCTGAGCCAAGCCCTGTAGGAGGCGCGGGGCGCCCCCGCCTGGAAGCCTAGTGCACAGCAGGCGGGAAGCGAGCCTCCTCGGGAGAAGAGGAGGCAGCCCAGCTGCGTGCGTCTGCACTCACTCCTTGGGCGGAGCCCAGTGAGCCTCCAGTACGGCAGAGCCCCAGCTCTGCTCAGAGGCCCGATCTGGCAGAGTTGCTGGCGTGAGGCTGCTCTGCCCTGGGCGAGCCTTGCCCAGACTTGCCTCGCTGCTGGGCTTCCTGCCCGGGAAGGAGCAGGCTGCGCCAGACAGGCAGACGCTCCTGGCGCCTTCCTGGCCTCAGCTCCACTCCTGCCTTGCCTTTGCACCTAGTCCCCAGGCGTCCTTGCGGAGGGCTTAGGGGCCGCTGGGTTGCACGCTGCCAGGCCCTCCAGCCGTGAGAGCTCTGTCATAGGGAAGGGAATGGCAAGTGCAGGGCTCCTCCAGCGCTCGCTTGGCCGCCCGGACTCAGCACAGCACGGAGAGCCCCAGGCTCCCAGGGCCCCTGGCTGCGGTCTGCAGCCCCACACACCCGGAGGCTGACTCCGTGAGCGCCCAGAAGGTGCCTGACAGACGTCATTTCCCGAGTGCTCTCCCCACCAGCAGAGACGTGGGCAGGTGGTTGGGGCCTGCCCCTGCGTGTCTGGGCTGCCGCCCACAGCCTCCGCTCAGGGGAAGCAGCCCCTGTGCCAAGACCTGCAGGAGGCGCGGGGCGTCCCTGCCTGGAAGCCAAGTGCACAGTGCGCTTGGAAGCGAGCCTCCTTGGGAAGAGTCGAGGGAGCCAAGCCGCGTGCAGCTGCAATCCCCGCTTGGGCCGAGCCGAGTGTGCCTCCAGGACGGCAGAGCTCCAGCTCTGCTCAGAGGCCGGATCCAGTCAAGTGCCTTGCGCGAGGCTGCTCTGCCCTGGGCGAGACTTGCCCAGGCTTGCCTCGCTGCTAGGCTTGCTGCCCGGGAAGGAGCAGGCGGTGCGATGCTGGGAGAGGCCCCTGGCGCCTTCCTGGCCTCAGCTCCACTCCTGCCTTGCCTTTGCATCTAGGCCCCAGGCGTCCGTGGGCAAGGCTTAGGAGCCGGTGGCTTGCACACTGCCAAGCCCTCCAGCAGTGAGGCCTCTCTTAGAGGGCAGGGGAGGGCAAGTGCAGGGCTCCTCCAGCGGGTGCTTGGCCGCCCAGACTCAGCGCCGCACGGAGAGCACAAGGCTCCCAGGGCCCCTGGCTGTGGTCTGCAGCCCCACACACCCGGAGGCTGACTCCGTGGGCGCCCAGAAGGTGCCTGACAGACGTCATGTCCCTAGCGCTCTCCTCCCCAGCAGAGACGTGTGCAGGTGGTGGGGCCTGCCCCTGCGTGTCTGGGCTCCCGCCGGCAGCCCCAGCTCCAGGGAAGCAGCCCCTGAGCCAAGCCCTGTAGGAGGCGCGGGGCGCCCCCGCCTGGAAGCCTAGTGCACAGCAGGCGGGAAGCGAGCCTCCTCGGGAGAAGAGGAGGCAGCCCAGCTGCGTGCGTCTGCACTCACTCCTTGGGCGGAGCCCAGTGAGCCTCCAGTACGGCAGAGCCCCAGCTCTGCTCAGAGGCCCGATCTGGCAGAGTTGCTGGCGTGAGGCTGCTCTGCCCTGGGCGAGCCTTGCCCAGACTTGCCTCGCTGCTGGGCTTCCTGCCCGGGAAGGAGCAGGCTGCGCCAGACAGGCAGACGCTCCTGGCGCCTTCCTGGCCTCAGCTCCACTCCTGCCTTGCCTTTGCACCTAGTCCCCAGGCGTCCTTGCGGAGGGCTTAGGGGCCGCTGGGTTGCACGCTGCCAGGCCCTCCAGCCGTGAGAGCTCTGTCATAGGGAAGGGAATGGCAAGTGCAGGGCTCCTCCAGCGCTCGCTTGGCCGCCCGGACTCAGCACAGCACGGAGAGCCCCAGGCTCCCAGGGCCCCTGGCTGCGGTCTGCAGCCCCACACACCCGGAGGCTGACTCCGTGAGCGCCCAGAAGGTGCCTGACAGACGTCATTTCCCGAGTGCTCTCCCCACCAGCAGAGACGTGGGCAGGTGGTTGGGGCCTGCCCCTGCGTGTCTGGGCTGCCGCCCACAGCCTCCGCTCAGGGGAAGCAGCCCCTGTGCCAAGACCTGCAGGAGGCGCGGGGCGTCCCTGCCTGGAAGCCAAGTGCACAGTGCGCTTGGAAGCGAGCCTCCTTGGGAAGAGTCGAGGGAGCCAAGCCGCGTGCAGCTGCAATCCCCGCTTGGGCCGAGCCGAGTGTGCCTCCAGGACGGCAGAGCTCCAGCTCTGCTCAGAGGCCGGATCCAGTCAAGTGCCTTGCGCGAGGCTGCTCTGCCCTGGGCGAGACTTGCCCAGGCTTGCCTCGCTGCTAGGCTTGCTGCCCGGGAAGGAGCAGGCGGTGCGATGCTGGGAGAGGCCCCTGGCGCCTTCCTGGCCTCAGCTCCACTCCTGCCTTGCCTTTGCATCTAGGCCCCAGGCGTCCGTGGGCAAGGCTTAGGAGCCGGTGGCTTGCACACTGCCAAGCCCTCCAGCAGTGAGGCCTCTCTTAGAGGGCAGGGGAGGGCAAGTGCAGGGCTCCTCCAGCGGGTGCTTGGCCGCCCAGACTCAGCGCCGCACGGAGAGCACAAGGCTCCCAGGGCCCCTGGCTGTGGTCTGCAGCCCCACACACCCGGAGGCTGACTCCGTGGGCGCCCAGAAGGTGCCTGACAGACGTCATGTCCCTAGCGCTCTCCTCCCCAGCAGAGACGTGTGCAGGTGGTGGGGCCTGCCCCTGCGTGTCTGGGCTCCCGCCGGCAGCCCCAGCTCCAGGGAAGCAGCCCCTGAGCCAAGCCCTGTAGGAGGCGCGGGGCGCCCCCGCCTGGAAGCCTAGTGCACAGCAGGCGGGAAGCGAGCCTCCTCGGGAGAAGAGGAGGCAGCCCAGCTGCGTGCGTCTGCACTCACTCCTTGGGCGGAGCCCAGTGAGCCTCCAGTACGGCAGAGCCCCAGCTCTGCTCAGAGGCCCGATCTGGCAGAGTTGCTGGCGTGAGGCTGCTCTGCCCTGGGCGAGCCTTGCCCAGACTTGCCTCGCTGCTGGGCTTCCTGCCCGGGAAGGAGCAGGCTGCGCCAGACAGGCAGACGCTCCTGGCGCCTTCCTGGCCTCAGCTCCACTCCTGCCTTGCCTTTGCACCTAGTCCCCAGGCGTCCTTGCGGAGGGCTTAGGGGCCGCTGGGTTGCACGCTGCCAGGCCCTCCAGCCGTGAGAGCTCTGTCATAGGGAAGGGAATGGCAAGTGCAGGGCTCCTCCAGCGCTCGCTTGGCCGCCCGGACTCAGCACAGCACGGAGAGCCCCAGGCTCCCAGGGCCCCTGGCTGCGGTCTGCAGCCCCACACACCCGGAGGCTGACTCCGTGAGCGCCCAGAAGGTGCCTGACAGACGTCATTTCCCGAGTGCTCTCCCCACCAGCAGAGACGTGGGCAGGTGGTTGGGGCCTGCCCCTGCGTGTCTGGGCTGCCGCCCACAGCCTCCGCTCAGGGGAAGCAGCCCCTGTGCCAAGACCTGCAGGAGGCGCGGGGCGTCCCTGCCTGGAAGCCAAGTGCACAGTGCGCTTGGAAGCGAGCCTCCTTGGGAAGAGTCGAGGGAGCCAAGCCGCGTGCAGCTGCAATCCCCGCTTGGGCCGAGCCGAGTGTGCCTCCAGGACGGCAGAGCTCCAGCTCTGCTCAGAGGCCGGATCCAGTCAAGTGCCTTGCGCGAGGCTGCTCTGCCCTGGGCGAGACTTGCCCAGGCTTGCCTCGCTGCTAGGCTTGCTGCCCGGGAAGGAGCAGGCGGTGCGATGCTGGGAGAGGCCCCTGGCGCCTTCCTGGCCTCAGCTCCACTCCTGCCTTGCCTTTGCATCTAGGCCCCAGGCGTCCGTGGGCAAGGCTTAGGAGCCGGTGGCTTGCACACTGCCAAGCCCTCCAGCAGTGAGGCCTCTCTTAGAGGGCAGGGGAGGGCAAGTGCAGGGCTCCTCCAGCGGGTGCTTGGCCGCCCAGACTCAGCGCCGCACGGAGAGCACAAGGCTCCCAGGGCCCCTGGCTGTGGTCTGCAGCCCCACACACCCGGAGGCTGACTCCGTGGGCGCCCAGAAGGTGCCTGACAGACGTCATGTCCCTAGCGCTCTCCTCCCCAGCAGAGACGTGTGCAGGTGGTGGGGCCTGCCCCTGCGTGTCTGGGCTCCCGCCGGCAGCCCCAGCTCCAGGGAAGCAGCCCCTGAGCCAAGCCCTGTAGGAGGCGCGGGGCGCCCCCGCCTGGAAGCCTAGTGCACAGCAGGCGGGAAGCGAGCCTCCTCGGGAGAAGAGGAGGCAGCCCAGCTGCGTGCGTCTGCACTCACTCCTTGGGCGGAGCCCAGTGAGCCTCCAGTACGGCAGAGCCCCAGCTCTGCTCAGAGGCCCGATCTGGCAGAGTTGCTGGCGTGAGGCTGCTCTGCCCTGGGCGAGCCTTGCCCAGACTTGCCTCGCTGCTGGGCTTCCTGCCCGGGAAGGAGCAGGCTGCGCCAGACAGGCAGACGCTCCTGGCGCCTTCCTGGCCTCAGCTCCACTCCTGCCTTGCCTTTGCACCTAGTCCCCAGGCGTCCTTGCGGAGGGCTTAGGGGCCGCTGGGTTGCACGCTGCCAGGCCCTCCAGCCGTGAGAGCTCTGTCATAGGGAAGGGAATGGCAAGTGCAGGGCTCCTCCAGCGCTCGCTTGGCCGCCCGGACTCAGCACAGCACGGAGAGCCCCAGGCTCCCAGGGCCCCTGGCTGCGGTCTGCAGCCCCACACACCCGGAGGCTGACTCCGTGAGCGCCCAGAAGGTGCCTGACAGACGTCATTTCCCGAGTGCTCTCCCCACCAGCAGAGACGTGGGCAGGTGGTTGGGGCCTGCCCCTGCGTGTCTGGGCTGCCGCCCACAGCCTCCGCTCAGGGGAAGCAGCCCCTGTGCCAAGACCTGCAGGAGGCGCGGGGCGTCCCTGCCTGGAAGCCAAGTGCACAGTGCGCTTGGAAGCGAGCCTCCTTGGGAAGAGTCGAGGGAGCCAAGCCGCGTGCAGCTGCAATCCCCGCTTGGGCCGAGCCGAGTGTGCCTCCAGGACGGCAGAGCTCCAGCTCTGCTCAGAGGCCGGATCCAGTCAAGTGCCTTGCGCGAGGCTGCTCTGCCCTGGGCGAGACTTGCCCAGGCTTGCCTCGCTGCTAGGCTTGCTGCCCGGGAAGGAGCAGGCGGTGCGATGCTGGGAGAGGCCCCTGGCGCCTTCCTGGCCTCAGCTCCACTCCTGCCTTGCCTTTGCATCTAGGCCCCAGGCGTCCGTGGGCAAGGCTTAGGAGCCGGTGGCTTGCACACTGCCAAGCCCTCCAGCAGTGAGGCCTCTCTTAGAGGGCAGGGGAGGGCAAGTGCAGGGCTCCTCCAGCGGGTGCTTGGCCGCCCAGACTCAGCGCCGCACGGAGAGCACAAGGCTCCCAGGGCCCCTGGCTGTGGTCTGCAGCCCCACACACCCGGAGGCTGACTCCGTGGGCGCCCAGAAGGTGCCTGACAGACGTCATGTCCCTAGCGCTCTCCTCCCCAGCAGAGACGTGTGCAGGTGGTGGGGCCTGCCCCTGCGTGTCTGGGCTCCCGCCGGCAGCCCCAGCTCCAGGGAAGCAGCCCCTGAGCCAAGCCCTGTAGGAGGCGCGGGGCGCCCCCGCCTGGAAGCCTAGTGCACAGCAGGCGGGAAGCGAGCCTCCTCGGGAGAAGAGGAGGCAGCCCAGCTGCGTGCGTCTGCACTCACTCCTTGGGCGGAGCCCAGTGAGCCTCCAGTACGGCAGAGCCCCAGCTCTGCTCAGAGGCCCGATCTGGCAGAGTTGCTGGCGTGAGGCTGCTCTGCCCTGGGCGAGCCTTGCCCAGACTTGCCTCGCTGCTGGGCTTCCTGCCCGGGAAGGAGCAGGCTGCGCCAGACAGGCAGACGCTCCTGGCGCCTTCCTGGCCTCAGCTCCACTCCTGCCTTGCCTTTGCACCTAGTCCCCAGGCGTCCTTGCGGAGGGCTTAGGGGCCGCTGGGTTGCACGCTGCCAGGCCCTCCAGCCGTGAGAGCTCTGTCATAGGGAAGGGAATGGCAAGTGCAGGGCTCCTCCAGCGCTCGCTTGGCCGCCC
Organism: Budorcas taxicolor; assembly: GCF_023091745.1. Classification (NCBI taxonomy): domain Eukaryota; kingdom Metazoa; phylum Chordata; class Mammalia; order Artiodactyla; family Bovidae; genus Budorcas; species Budorcas taxicolor. The sequence continues at coordinate 52,782 of NW_026292586.1, forward strand.
GGACTCAGCACAGCACGGAGAGCCCCAGGCTCCCAGGGCCCCTGGCTGCGGTCTGCAGCCCCACACACCCGGAGGCTGACTCCGTGAGCGCCCAGAAGGTGCCTGACAGACGTCATTTCCCGAGTGCTCTCCCCACCAGCAGAGACGTGGGCAGGTGGTTGGGGCCTGCCCCTGCGTGTCTGGGCTGCCGCCCACAGCCTCCGCTCAGGGGAAGCAGCCCCTGTGCCAAGACCTGCAGGAGGCGCGGGGCGTCCCTGCCTGGAAGCCAAGTGCACAGTGCGCTTGGAAGCGAGCCTCCTTGGGAAGAGTCGAGGGAGCCAAGCCGCGTGCAGCTGCAATCCCCGCTTGGGCCGAGCCGAGTGTGCCTCCAGGACGGCAGAGCTCCAGCTCTGCTCAGAGGCCGGATCCAGTCAAGTGCCTTGCGCGAGGCTGCTCTGCCCTGGGCGAGACTTGCCCAGGCTTGCCTCGCTGCTAGGCTTGCTGCCCGGGAAGGAGCAGGCGGTGCGATGCTGGGAGAGGCCCCTGGCGCCTTCCTGGCCTCAGCTCCACTCCTGCCTTGCCTTTGCATCTAGGCCCCAGGCGTCCGTGGGCAAGGCTTAGGAGCCGGTGGCTTGCACACTGCCAAGCCCTCCAGCAGTGAGGCCTCTCTTAGAGGGCAGGGGAGGGCAAGTGCAGGGCTCCTCCAGCGGGTGCTTGGCCGCCCAGACTCAGCGCCGCACGGAGAGCACAAGGCTCCCAGGGCCCCTGGCTGTGGTCTGCAGCCCCACACACCCGGAGGCTGACTCCGTGGGCGCCCAGAAGGTGCCTGACAGACGTCATGTCCCTAGCGCTCTCCTCCCCAGCAGAGACGTGTGCAGGTGGTGGGGCCTGCCCCTGCGTGTCTGGGCTCCCGCCGGCAGCCCCAGCTCCAGGGAAGCAGCCCCTGAGCCAAGCCCTGTAGGAGGCGCGGGGCGCCCCCGCCTGGAAGCCTAGTGCACAGCAGGCGGGAAGCGAGCCTCCTCGGGAGAAGAGGAGGCAGCCCAGCTGCGTGCGTCTGCACTCACTCCTTGGGCGGAGCCCAGTGAGCCTCCAGTACGGCAGAGCCCCAGCTCTGCTCAGAGGCCCGATCTGGCAGAGTTGCTGGCGTGAGGCTGCTCTGCCCTGGGCGAGCCTTGCCCAGACTTGCCTCGCTGCTGGGCTTCCTGCCCGGGAAGGAGCAGGCTGCGCCAGACAGGCAGACGCTCCTGGCGCCTTCCTGGCCTCAGCTCCACTCCTGCCTTGCCTTTGCACCTAGTCCCCAGGCGTCCTTGCGGAGGGCTTAGGGGCCGCTGGGTTGCACGCTGCCAGGCCCTCCAGCCGTGAGAGCTCTGTCATAGGGAAGGGAATGGCAAGTGCAGGGCTCCTCCAGCGCTCGCTTGGCCGCCCGGACTCAGCACAGCACGGAGAGCCCCAGGCTCCCAGGGCCCCTGGCTGCGGTCTGCAGCCCCACACACCCGGAGGCTGACTCCGTGAGCGCCCAGAAGGTGCCTGACAGACGTCATTTCCCGAGTGCTCTCCCCACCAGCAGAGACGTGGGCAGGTGGTTGGGGCCTGCCCCTGCGTGTCTGGGCTGCCGCCCACAGCCTCCGCTCAGGGGAAGCAGCCCCTGTGCCAAGACCTGCAGGAGGCGCGGGGCGTCCCTGCCTGGAAGCCAAGTGCACAGTGCGCTTGGAAGCGAGCCTCCTTGGGAAGAGTCGAGGGAGCCAAGCCGCGTGCAGCTGCAATCCCCGCTTGGGCCGAGCCGAGTGTGCCTCCAGGACGGCAGAGCTCCAGCTCTGCTCAGAGGCCGGATCCAGTCAAGTGCCTTGCGCGAGGCTGCTCTGCCCTGGGCGAGACTTGCCCAGGCTTGCCTCGCTGCTAGGCTTGCTGCCCGGGAAGGAGCAGGCGGTGCGATGCTGGGAGAGGCCCCTGGCGCCTTCCTGGCCTCAGCTCCACTCCTGCCTTGCCTTTGCATCTAGGCCCCAGGCGTCCGTGGGCAAGGCTTAGGAGCCGGTGGCTTGCACACTGCCAAGCCCTCCAGCAGTGAGGCCTCTCTTAGAGGGCAGGGGAGGGCAAGTGCAGGGCTCCTCCAGCGGGTGCTTGGCCGCCCAGACTCAGCGCCGCACGGAGAGCACAAGGCTCCCAGGGCCCCTGGCTGTGGTCTGCAGCCCCACACACCCGGAGGCTGACTCCGTGGGCGCCCAGAAGGTGCCTGACAGACGTCATGTCCCTAGCGCTCTCCTCCCCAGCAGAGACGTGTGCAGGTGGTGGGGCCTGCCCCTGCGTGTCTGGGCTCCCGCCGGCAGCCCCAGCTCCAGGGAAGCAGCCCCTGAGCCAAGCCCTGTAGGAGGCGCGGGGCGCCCCCGCCTGGAAGCCTAGTGCACAGCAGGCGGGAAGCGAGCCTCCTCGGGAGAAGAGGAGGCAGCCCAGCTGCGTGCGTCTGCACTCACTCCTTGGGCGGAGCCCAGTGAGCCTCCAGTACGGCAGAGCCCCAGCTCTGCTCAGAGGCCCGATCTGGCAGAGTTGCTGGCGTGAGGCTGCTCTGCCCTGGGCGAGCCTTGCCCAGACTTGCCTCGCTGCTGGGCTTCCTGCCCGGGAAGGAGCAGGCTGCGCCAGACAGGCAGACGCTCCTGGCGCCTTCCTGGCCTCAGCTCCACTCCTGCCTTGCCTTTGCACCTAGTCCCCAGGCGTCCTTGCGGAGGGCTTAGGGGCCGCTGGGTTGCACGCTGCCAGGCCCTCCAGCCGTGAGAGCTCTGTCATAGGGAAGGGAATGGCAAGTGCAGGGCTCCTCCAGCGCTCGCTTGGCCGCCCGGACTCAGCACAGCACGGAGAGCCCCAGGCTCCCAGGGCCCCTGGCTGCGGTCTGCAGCCCCACACACCCGGAGGCTGACTCCGTGAGCGCCCAGAAGGTGCCTGACAGACGTCATTTCCCGAGTGCTCTCCCCACCAGCAGAGACGTGGGCAGGTGGTTGGGGCCTGCCCCTGCGTGTCTGGGCTGCCGCCCACAGCCTCCGCTCAGGGGAAGCAGCCCCTGTGCCAAGACCTGCAGGAGGCGCGGGGCGTCCCTGCCTGGAAGCCAAGTGCACAGTGCGCTTGGAAGCGAGCCTCCTTGGGAAGAGTCGAGGGAGCCAAGCCGCGTGCAGCTGCAATCCCCGCTTGGGCCGAGCCGAGTGTGCCTCCAGGACGGCAGAGCTCCAGCTCTGCTCAGAGGCCGGATCCAGTCAAGTGCCTTGCGCGAGGCTGCTCTGCCCTGGGCGAGACTTGCCCAGGCTTGCCTCGCTGCTAGGCTTGCTGCCCGGGAAGGAGCAGGCGGTGCGATGCTGGGAGAGGCCCCTGGCGCCTTCCTGGCCTCAGCTCCACTCCTGCCTTGCCTTTGCATCTAGGCCCCAGGCGTCCGTGGGCAAGGCTTAGGAGCCGGTGGCTTGCACACTGCCAAGCCCTCCAGCAGTGAGGCCTCTCTTAGAGGGCAGGGGAGGGCAAGTGCAGGGCTCCTCCAGCGGGTGCTTGGCCGCCCAGACTCAGCGCCGCACGGAGAGCACAAGGCTCCCAGGGCCCCTGGCTGTGGTCTGCAGCCCCACACACCCGGAGGCTGACTCCGTGGGCGCCCAGAAGGTGCCTGACAGACGTCATGTCCCTAGCGCTCTCCTCCCCAGCAGAGACGTGTGCAGGTGGTGGGGCCTGCCCCTGCGTGTCTGGGCTCCCGCCGGCAGCCCCAGCTCCAGGGAAGCAGCCCCTGAGCCAAGCCCTGTAGGAGGCGCGGGGCGCCCCCGCCTGGAAGCCTAGTGCACAGCAGGCGGGAAGCGAGCCTCCTCGGGAGAAGAGGAGGCAGCCCAGCTGCGTGCGTCTGCACTCACTCCTTGGGCGGAGCCCAGTGAGCCTCCAGTACGGCAGAGCCCCAGCTCTGCTCAGAGGCCCGATCTGGCAGAGTTGCTGGCGTGAGGCTGCTCTGCCCTGGGCGAGCCTTGCCCAGACTTGCCTCGCTGCTGGGCTTCCTGCCCGGGAAGGAGCAGGCTGCGCCAGACAGGCAGACGCTCCTGGCGCCTTCCTGGCCTCAGCTCCACTCCTGCCTTGCCTTTGCACCTAGTCCCCAGGCGTCCTTGCGGAGGGCTTAGGGGCCGCTGGGTTGCACGCTGCCAGGCCCTCCAGCCGTGAGAGCTCTGTCATAGGGAAGGGAATGGCAAGTGCAGGGCTCCTCCAGCGCTCGCTTGGCCGCCCGGACTCAGCACAGCACGGAGAGCCCCAGGCTCCCAGGGCCCCTGGCTGCGGTCTGCAGCCCCACACACCCGGAGGCTGACTCCGTGAGCGCCCAGAAGGTGCCTGACAGACGTCATTTCCCGAGTGCTCTCCCCACCAGCAGAGACGTGGGCAGGTGGTTGGGGCCTGCCCCTGCGTGTCTGGGCTGCCGCCCACAGCCTCCGCTCAGGGGAAGCAGCCCCTGTGCCAAGACCTGCAGGAGGCGCGGGGCGTCCCTGCCTGGAAGCCAAGTGCACAGTGCGCTTGGAAGCGAGCCTCCTTGGGAAGAGTCGAGGGAGCCAAGCCGCGTGCAGCTGCAATCCCCGCTTGGGCCGAGCCGAGTGTGCCTCCAGGACGGCAGAGCTCCAGCTCTGCTCAGAGGCCGGATCCAGTCAAGTGCCTTGCGCGAGGCTGCTCTGCCCTGGGCGAGACTTGCCCAGGCTTGCCTCGCTGCTAGGCTTGCTGCCCGGGAAGGAGCAGGCGGTGCGATGCTGGGAGAGGCCCCTGGCGCCTTCCTGGCCTCAGCTCCACTCCTGCCTTGCCTTTGCATCTAGGCCCCAGGCGTCCGTGGGCAAGGCTTAGGAGCCGGTGGCTTGCACACTGCCAAGCCCTCCAGCAGTGAGGCCTCTCTTAGAGGGCAGGGGAGGGCAAGTGCAGGGCTCCTCCAGCGGGTGCTTGGCCGCCCAGACTCAGCGCCGCACGGAGAGCACAAGGCTCCCAGGGCCCCTGGCTGTGGTCTGCAGCCCCACACACCCGGAGGCTGACTCCGTGGGCGCCCAGAAGGTGCCTGACAGACGTCATGTCCCTAGCGCTCTCCTCCCCAGCAGAGACGTGTGCAGGTGGTGGGGCCTGCCCCTGCGTGTCTGGGCTCCCGCCGGCAGCCCCAGCTCCAGGGAAGCAGCCCCTGAGCCAAGCCCTGTAGGAGGCGCGGGGCGCCCCCGCCTGGAAGCCTAGTGCACAGCAGGCGGGAAGCGAGCCTCCTCGGGAGAAGAGGAGGCAGCCCAGCTGCGTGCGTCTGCACTCACTCCTTGGGCGGAGCCCAGTGAGCCTCCAGTACGGCAGAGCCCCAGCTCTGCTCAGAGGCCCGATCTGGCAGAGTTGCTGGCGTGAGGCTGCTCTGCCCTGGGCGAGCCTTGCCCAGACTTGCCTCGCTGCTGGGCTTCCTGCCCGGGAAGGAGCAGGCTGCGCCAGACAGGCAGACGCTCCTGGCGCCTTCCTGGCCTCAGCTCCACTCCTGCCTTGCCTTTGCACCTAGTCCCCAGGCGTCCTTGCGGAGGGCTTAGGGGCCGCTGGGTTGCACGCTGCCAGGCCCTCCAGCCGTGAGAGCTCTGTCATAGGGAAGGGAATGGCAAGTGCAGGGCTCCTCCAGCGCTCGCTTGGCCGCCCGGACTCAGCACAGCACGGAGAGCCCCAGGCTCCCAGGGCCCCTGGCTGCGGTCTGCAGCCCCACACACCCGGAGGCTGACTCCGTGAGCGCCCAGAAGGTGCCTGACAGACGTCATTTCCCGAGTGCTCTCCCCACCAGCAGAGACGTGTGCAGGTGGTTGGGGCCTGCCCCTGCGTGTCTGGGCAGCCGCCCACAGCCTCAGCTCAGGGGAAGCAGCCCCTGTGCCAAGACCTGCAGGAGGCGCGGGGCGTCCCTGCCTGGAAGCCAAGTGCACAGTACGCTTGGAAGCGAGCCTCCTTGGGAAGAGTCGAGGGAGCCAAGCCGCGTGCAGCTGCAATCCCTGCTTGGGCCGAGCCGAGTGTGCCTCCAGGACGGCAGAGCTCCAGCTCTGCTCAGAGGCCGGATCTAGTCAAGTGCCTTGCGCGAGGCTGCTCTGCCCTGGGCGAGACTTGCCCAGGCTTGCCTCGCTGCTAGGCTTGCTGCCCAGGAAGGAGCAGGCTGTGCGATGCTGGGAGAGGCCACTGGCGCCTTCCTGGCCTCAGCTCCACTCCTGCCTTGCCTTTGCATCTAGGCCCCAGCCGTCCGTGGGGAAGGCTTAGGAGCTGGTGGCTTGCACACTGCCAAGCCCTCCAGCAGTGAGGCCTCTCTTAGAGGGGAGGGGAGGGCAAGTGCAGGGCTCCTCCAGCGGGTGCTTGGCCGCCCACACTCAGCGCCGCACGGAGAGCACAAGGCTCCCAGGGCCCCTGGATGTGGTCTGCAGCCCCACACACCCGGAGGCTGACTCCGTGGGCGCCCAGAAGGTGCCTGACAGACGTCATGTCCCTAGCGCTCTCCTCCCCAGCAGAGACGTGTGCAGGTGGTGGGGCCTGCCCCTGCGTGTCTGGGCTCCCGCCGGCAGCCCCAGCTCAAGGGAAGCAGCCCCTGAGCCAAGACCTGTAGGAGGCGCGGGGCGCCCCCGCCTGGAAGCCTAGTGCACAGCAGGCGGGAAGCGAGCCTCCTCGGGAGAAGAGGAGGCAGCCCAGCTGCGTGCGTCTGCACTCACTCCTTGGGCGGAGCCCAGTGAGCCTCCAGTACGGCAGAGCTCCAGCTCTGCTCAGAGGCCCGATCTGGCAGAGTTGCTGGCGTGAGGCTGCTCTGCCCTGGGCGAGCCTTGCCCAGACTTGCCTCGCTGCTGGGCTTCCTGCCCGGGAAGGAGCAGGCTGCGCCAGACAGGCAGACGCTCCTGGCGCCTTCCTGGCCTCAGCTCCACTCCTGCCTTGCCTTTGCACCTAGTCCCCAGGCGTCCTTGCGGAGGGCTTAGGGGCCGGTGGGTTGCACGCTGCCAAGCCCTCCAGCCGTGAGAGCTCTGTCATAGGGAAGGGAATGGCAAGTGCAGGGCTCCTCCAGCGCTCGCTTGGCCGCCCAGACTCAGCACAGCACGGAGAGCCCCAGGCTCCCAGGGCCCCTGGCTGCGGTCTGCAGCCCCACACACCCGGAGGCTGACTCCGTGAGCGCCCAGAAGGTGCCTGACAGACGTCATTTCCCGAGTGCTCTCCCCACCAGCAGAGACGTGTGCAGGTGGTTGGGGCCTGCCCCTGCGTGTCTGGGTAGCCGCCCACAGCCTCCGCTCAGGGGAAGCAGCCCCTGTGCCAAGACCTGCAGGAGGCGCGGGGCGTCCCTGCCTGGAAGCCAAGTGCACAGTACGCTTGGAAGCGAGCCTCCTTGGGAAGAGTCGAGGGAGCCAAGCCGCGTGCAGCTGCAATCCCTGCTTGGGCCGAGCCGAGTGTGCCTCCAGGACGGCAGAGCTCCAGCTCTGCTCAGAGGCCGGATCTAGTCAAGTGCCTTGCGCGAGGCTGCTCTGCCCTGGGCGAGACTTGCCCAGGCTTGCCTCGCTGCTAGGCTTGCTGCCCAGGAAGGAGCAGGCTGTGCGATGCTGGGAGAGGCCACTGGCGCCTTCCTGGCCTCAGCTCCACTCCTGCCTTGCCTTTGCATCTAGGCCCCAGCCGTCCGTGGGGAAGGCTTAGGAGCCGGTGGCTTGCACACTGCCAAGCCCTCCAGCAGTGAGGCCTCTCTTAGAGGGCAGGGGAGGGCAAGTGCAGGGCTCCTCCAGCGGGTGCTTGGCCGCCCAGACTCAGCGCCGCACGGAGAGCACAAGGCTCCCAGGGCCCCTGGCTGTGGTCTGCAGCCCCACACACCCGGAGGCTGACTCCGTGGGCGCCCAGAAGGTGCCTGACAGACGTCATGTCCCTAGCGCTCTCCTCCCCAGCAGAGACGTGTGCAGGTGGTGGGGCCTGCCCCTGCGTGTCTGGGCTCCCGCCGGCAGCCCCAGCTCCAGGGAAGCAGCCCCTGAGCCAAGCCCTGTAGGAGGCGCGGGGCGCCCCCGCCTGGAAGCCTAGTGCACAGCAGGCGGGAAGCGAGCCTCCTCGGGAGAAGAGGAGGCAGCCCAGCTGCGTGCGTCTGCACTCACTCCTTGGGCGGAGCCCAGTGAGCCTCCAGTACGGCAGAGCCCCAGCTCTGCTCAGAGGCCCGATCTGGCAGAGTTGCTGGCGTGAGGCTGCTCTGCCCTGGGCGAGCCTTGCCCAGACTTGCCTCGCTGCTGGGCTTCCTGCCCGGGAAGGAGCAGGCTGCGCCAGACAGGCAGACGCTCCTGGCGCCTTCCTGGCCTCAGCTCCACTCCTGCCTTGCCTTTGCACCTAGTCCCCAGGCGTCCTTGCGGAGGGCTTAGGGGCCGCTGGGTTGCACGCTGCCAGGCCCTCCAGCCGTGAGAGCTCTGTCATAGGGAAGGGAATGGCAAGTGCAGGGCTCCTCCAGCGCTCGCTTGGCCGCCCGGACTCAGCACAGCACGGAGAGCCCCAGGCTCCCAGGGCCCCTGGCTGCGGTCTGCAGCCCCACACACCCGGAGGCTGACTCCGTGAGCGCCCAGAAGGTGCCTGACAGACGTCATTTCCCGAGTGCTCTCCCCACCAGCAGAGACGTGGGCAGGTGGTTGGGGCCTGCCCCTGCGTGTCTGGGCTGCCGCCCACAGCCTCCGCTCAGGGGAAGCAGCCCCTGTGCCAAGACCTGCAGGAGGCGCGGGGCGTCCCTGCCTGGAAGCCAAGTGCACAGTGCGCTTGGAAGCGAGCCTCCTTGGGAAGAGTCGAGGGAGCCAAGCCGCGTGCAGCTGCAATCCCCGCTTGGGCCGAGCCGAGTGTGCCTCCAGGACGGCAGAGCTCCAGCTCTGCTCAGAGGCCGGATCCAGTCAAGTGCCTTGCGCGAGGCTGCTCTGCCCTGGGCGAGACTTGCCCAGGCTTGCCTCGCTGCTAGGCTTGCTGCCCGGGAAGGAGCAGGCGGTGCGATGCTGGGAGAGGCCCCTGGCGCCTTCCTGGCCTCAGCTCCACTCCTGCCTTGCCTTTGCATCTAGGCCCCAGGCGTCCGTGGGCAAGGCTTAGGAGCCGGTGGCTTGCACACTGCCAAGCCCTCCAGCAGTGAGGCCTCTCTTAGAGGGCAGGGGAGGGCAAGTGCAGGGCTCCTCCAGCGGGTGCTTGGCCGCCCAGACTCAGCGCCGCACGGAGAGCACAAGGCTCCCAGGGCCCCTGGCTGTGGTCTGCAGCCCCACACACCCGGAGGCTGACTCCGTGGGCGCCCAGAAGGTGCCTGACAGACGTCATGTCCCTAGCGCTCTCCTCCCCAGCAGAGACGTGTGCAGGTGGTGGGGCCTGCCCCTGCGTGTCTGGGCTCCCGCCGGCAGCCCCAGCTCCAGGGAAGCAGCCCCTGAGCCAAGCCCTGTAGGAGGCGCGGGGCGCCCCCGCCTGGAAGCCTAGTGCACAGCAGGCGGGAAGCGAGCCTCCTCGGGAGAAGAGGAGGCAGCCCAGCTGCGTGCGTCTGCACTCACTCCTTGGGCGGAGCCCAGTGAGCCTCCAGTACGGCAGAGCCCCAGCTCTGCTCAGAGGCCCGATCTGGCAGAGTTGCTGGCGTGAGGCTGCTCTGCCCTGGGCGAGCCTTGCCCAGACTTGCCTCGCTGCTGGGCTTCCTGCCCGGGAAGGAGCAGGCTGCGCCAGACAGGCAGACGCTCCTGGCGCCTTCCTGGCCTCAGCTCCACTCCTGCCTTGCCTTTGCACCTAGTCCCCAGGCGTCCTTGCGGAGGGCTTAGGGGCCGCTGGGTTGCACGCTGCCAGGCCCTCCAGCCGTGAGAGCTCTGTCATAGGGAAGGGAATGGCAAGTGCAGGGCTCCTCCAGCGCTCGCTTGGCCGCCCGGACTCAGCACAGCACGGAGAGCCCCAGGCTCCCAGGGCCCCTGGCTGCGGTCTGCAGCCCCACACACCCGGAGGCTGACTCCGTGAGCGCCCAGAAGGTGCCTGACAGACGTCATTTCCCGAGTGCTCTCCCCACCAGCAGAGACGTGGGCAGGTGGTTGGGGCCTGCCCCTGCGTGTCTGGGCTGCCGCCCACAGCCTCCGCTCAGGGGAAGCAGCCCCTGTGCCAAGACCTGCAGGAGGCGCGGGGCGTCCCTGCCTGGAAGCCAAGTGCACAGTGCGCTTGGAAGCGAGCCTCCTTGGGAAGAGTCGAGGGAGCCAAGCCGCGTGCAGCTGCAATCCCCGCTTGGGCCGAGCCGAGTGTGCCTCCAGGACGGCAGAGCTCCAGCTCTGCTCAGAGGCCGGATCCAGTCAAGTGCCTTGCGCGAGGCTGCTCTGCCCTGGGCGAGACTTGCCCAGGCTTGCCTCGCTGCTAGGCTTGCTGCCCGGGAAGGAGCAGGCGGTGCGATGCTGGGAGAGGCCCCTGGCGCCTTCCTGGCCTCAGCTCCACTCCTGCCTTGCCTTTGCATCTAGGCCCCAGGCGTCCGTGGGCAAGGCTTAGGAGCCGGTGGCTTGCACACTGCCAAGCCCTCCAGCAGTGAGGCCTCTCTTAGAGGGCAGGGGAGGGCAAGTGCAGGGCTCCTCCAGCGGGTGCTTGGCCGCCCAGACTCAGCGCCGCACGGAGAGCACAAGGCTCCCAGGGCCCCTGGCTGTGGTCTGCAGCCCCACACACCCGGAGGCTGACTCCGTGGGCGCCCAGAAGGTGCCTGACAGACGTCATGTCCCTAGCGCTCTCCTCCCCAGCAGAGACGTGTGCAGGTGGTGGGGCCTGCCCCTGCGTGTCTGGGCTCCCGCCGGCAGCCCCAGCTCCAGGGAAGCAGCCCCTGAGCCAAGCCCTGTAGGAGGCGCGGGGCGCCCCCGCCTGGAAGCCTAGTGCACAGCAGGCGGGAAGCGAGCCTCCTCGGGAGAAGAGGAGGCAGCCCAGCTGCGTGCGTCTGCACTCACTCCTTGGGCGGAGCCCAGTGAGCCTCCAGTACGGCAGAGCCCCAGCTCTGCTCAGAGGCCCGATCTGGCAGAGTTGCTGGCGTGAGGCTGCTCTGCCCTGGGCGAGCCTTGCCCAGACTTGCCTCGCTGCTGGGCTTCCTGCCCGGGAAGGAGCAGGCTGCGCCAGACAGGCAGACGCTCCTGGCGCCTTCCTGGCCTCAGCTCCACTCCTGCCTTGCCTTTGCACCTAGTCCCCAGGCGTCCTTGCGGAGGGCTTAGGGGCCGCTGGGTTGCACGCTGCCAGGCCCTCCAGCCGTGAGAGCTCTGTCATAGGGAAGGGAATGGCAAGTGCAGGGCTCCTCCAGCGCTCGCTTGGCCGCCCGGACTCAGCACAGCACGAGAGCCCCAGGCTCCCAGGGCCCCTGGCTGCGGTCTGCAGCCCCACACACCCGGAGGCTGACTCCGTGAGCGCCCAGAAGGTGCCTGACAGACGTCATTTCCCGAGTGCTCTCCCCACCAGCAGAGACGTGTGCAGGTGGTTGGGGCCTGCCCCTGCGTGTCTGGGCAGCCGCCCACAGCCTCAGCTCAGGGGAAGCAGCCCCTGTGCCAAGACCTGCAGGAGGCGCGGGCGTCCCTGCCTGGAAGCCAAGTGCACAGTACGCTTGGAAGCGAGCCTCCTTGGGAAGAGTCGAGGGAGCCAAGCCGCGTGCAGCTGCAATCCCTGCTTGGGCCGAGCCGAGTGTGCCTCCAGGACGGCAGAGCTCCAGCTCTGCTCAGAGGCCGGATCTAGTCAAGTGCCTTGCGCGAGGCTGCTCTGCCCTGGGCGAGACTTGCCCAGGCTTGCCTCGCTGCTAGGCTTGCTGCCCAGGAAGGAGCAGGCTGTGCGATGCTGGGAGAGGCCACTGGCGCCTTCCTGGCCTCAGCTCCACTCCTGCCTTGCCTTTGCATCTAGGCCCCAGCCGTCCGTGGGGAAGGCTTAGGAGCTGGTGGCTTGCACACTGCCAAGCCCTCCAGCAGTGAGGCCTCTCTTAGAGGGGAGGGGAGGGCAAGTGCAGGGCTCCTCCAGCGGGTGCTTGGCCGCCCACACTCAGCGCCGCACGGAGAGCACAAGGCTCCCAGGGCCCCTGGATGTGGTCTGCAGCCCCACACACCCGGAGGCTGACTCCGTGGGCGCCCAGAAGGTGCCTGACAGACGTCATGTCCCTAGCGCTCTCCTCCCCAGCAGAGACGTGTGCAGGTGGTGGGGCCTGCCCCTGCGTGTCTGGGCTCCCGCCGGCAGCCCCAGCTCAAGGGAAGCAGCCCCTGAGCCAAGACCTGTAGGAGGCGCGGGGCGCCCCCGCCTGGAAGCCTAGTGCACAGCAGGCGGGAAGCGAGCCTCCTCGGGAGAAGAGGAGGCAGCCCAGCTGCGTGCGTCTGCACTCACTCCTTGGGCGGAGCCCAGTGAGCCTCCAGTACGGCAGAGCTCCAGCTCTGCTCAGAGGCCCGATCTGGCAGAGTTGCTGGCGTGAGGCTGCTCTGCCCTGGGCGAGCCTTGCCCAGACTTGCCTCGCTGCTGGGCTTCCTGCCCGGGAAGGAGCAGGCTGCGCCAGACAGGCAGACGCTCCTGGCGCCTTCCTGGCCTCAGCTCCACTCCTGCCTTGCCTTTGCACCTAGTCCCCAGGCGTCCTTGCGGAGGGCTTAGGGGCCGCTGGGTTGCACGCTGCCAGGCCCTCCAGCCGTGAGAGCTCTGTCATAGGGAAGGGAATGGCAAGTGCAGGGCTCCTCCAGCGCTCGCTTGGCCGCCCGGACTCAGCACAGCACGGAGAGCCCCAGGCTCCCAGGGCCCCTGGCTGCGGTCTGCAGCCCCACACACCCGGAGGCTGACTCCGTGAGCGCCCAGAAGGTGCCTGACAGACGTCATTTCCCGAGTGCTCTCCCCACCAGCAGAGACGTGGGCAGGTGGTTGGGGCCTGCCCCTGCGTGTCTGGGCTGCCGCCCACAGCCTCCGCTCAGGGGAAGCAGCCCCTGTGCCAAGACCTGCAGGAGGCGCGGGGCGTCCCTGCCTGGAAGCCAAGTGCACAGTGCGCTTGGAAGCGAGCCTCCTTGGGAAGAGTCGAGGGAGCCAAGCCGCGTGCAGCTGCAATCCCCGCTTGGGCCGAGCCGAGTGTGCCTCCAGGACGGCAGAGCTCCAGCTCTGCTCAGAGGCCGGATCCAGTCAAGTGCCTTGCGCGAGGCTGCTCTGCCCTGGGCGAGACTTGCCCAGGCTTGCCTCGCTGCTAGGCTTGCTGCCCGGGAAGGAGCAGGCGGTGCGATGCTGGGAGAGGCCCCTGGCGCCTTCCTGGCCTCAGCTCCACTCCTGCCTTGCCTTTGCATCTAGGCCCCAGGCGTCCGTGGGCAAGGCTTAGGAGCCGGTGGCTTGCACACTGCCAAGCCCTCCAGCAGTGAGGCCTCTCTTAGAGGGCAGGGGAGGGCAAGTGCAGGGCTCCTCCAGCGGGTGCTTGGCCGCCCAGACTCAGCGCCGCACGGAGAGCACAAGGCTCCCAGGGCCCCTGGCTGTGGTCTGCAGCCCCACACACCCGGAGGCTGACTCCGTGGGCGCCCAGAAGGTGCCTGACAGACGTCATGTCCCTAGCGCTCTCCTCCCCAGCAGAGACGTGTGCAGGTGGTGGGGCCTGCCCCTGCGTGTCTGGGCTCCCGCCGGCAGCCCCAGCTCCAGGGAAGCAGCCCCTGAGCCAAGCCCTGTAGGAGGCGCGGGGCGCCCCCGCCTGGAAGCCTAGTGCACAGCAGGCGGAAGCGAGCCTCCTCGGGAGAAGAGGAGGCAGCCCAGCTGCGTGCGTCTGCACTCACTCCTTGGGCGGAGCCCAGTGAGCCTCCAGTACGGCAGAGCCCCAGCTCTGCTCAGAGGCCCGATCTGGCAGAGTTGCTGGCGTGAGGCTGCTCTGCCCTGGGCGAGCCTTGCCCAGACTTGCCTCGCTGCTGGGCTTCCTGCCCGGGAAGGAGCAGGCTGCGCCAGACAGGCAGACGCTCCTGGCGCCTTCCTGGCCTCAGCTCCACTCCTGCCTTGCCTTTGCACCTAGTCCCCAGGCGTCCTTGCGGAGGGCTTAGGGGCCGCTGGGTTGCACGCTGCCAGGCCCTCCAGCCGTGAGAGCTCTGTCATAGGGAAGGGAATGGCAAGTGCAGGGCTCCTCCAGCGCTCGCTTGGCCGCCCGGACTCAGCACAGCACGGAGAGCCCCAGGCTCCCAGGGCCCCTGGCTGCGGTCTGCAGCCCCACACACCCGGAGGCTGACTCCGTGAGCGCCCAGAAGGTGCCTGACAGACGTCATTTCCCGAGTGCTCTCCCCACCAGCAGAGACGTGGGCAGGTGGTTGGGGCCTGCCCCTGCGTGTCTGGGCTGCCGCCCACAGCCTCCGCTCAGGGGAAGCAGCCCCTGTGCCAAGACCTGCAGGAGGCGCGGGGCGTCCCTGCCTGGAAGCCAAGTGCACAGTGCGCTTGGAAGCGAGCCTCCTTGGGAAGAGTCGAGGGAGCCAAGCCGCGTGCAGCTGCAATCCCCGCTTGGGCCGAGCCGAGTGTGCCTCCAGGACGGCAGAGCTCCAGCTCTGCTCAGAGGCCGGATCCAGTCAAGTGCCTTGCGCGAGGCTGCTCTGCCCTGGGCGAGACTTGCCCAGGCTTGCCTCGCTGCTAGGCTTGCTGCCCGGGAAGGAGCAGGCGGTGCGATGCTGGGAGAGGCCCCTGGCGCCTTCCTGGCCTCAGCTCCACTCCTGCCTTGCCTTTGCATCTAGGCCCCAGGCGTCCGTGGGCAAGGCTTAGGAGCCGGTGGCTTGCACACTGCCAAGCCCTCCAGCAGTGAGGCCTCTCTTAGAGGGCAGGGGAGGGCAAGTGCAGGGCTCCTCCAGCGGGTGCTTGGCCGCCCAGACTCAGCGCCGCACGGAGAGCACAAGGCTCCCAGGGCCCCTGGCTGTGGTCTGCAGCCCCACACACCCGGAGGCTGACTCCGTGGGCGCCCAGAAGGTGCCTGACAGACGTCATGTCCCTAGCGCTCTCCTCCCCAGCAGAGACGTGTGCAGGTGGTGGGGCCTGCCCCTGCGTGTCTGGGCTCCCGCCGGCAGCCCCAGCTCCAGGGAAGCAGCCCCTGAGCCAAGCCCTGTAGGAGGCGCGGGGCGCCCCCGCCTGGAAGCCTAGTGCACAGCAGGCGGGAAGCGAGCCTCCTCGGGAGAAGAGGAGGCAGCCCAGCTGCGTGCGTCTGCACTCACTCCTTGGGCGGAGCCCAGTGAGCCTCCAGTACGGCAGAGCCCCAGCTCTGCTCAGAGGCCCGATCTGGCAGAGTTGCTGGCGTGAGGCTGCTCTGCCCTGGGCGAGCCTTGCCCAGACTTGCCTCGCTGCTGGGCTTCCTGCCCGGGAAGGAGCAGGCTGCGCCAGACAGGCAGACGCTCCTGGCGCCTTCCTGGCCTCAGCTCCACTCCTGCCTTGCCTTTGCACCTAGTCCCCAGGCGTCCTTGCGGAGGGCTTAGGGGCCGCTGGGTTGCACGCTGCCAGGCCCTCCAGCCGTGAGAGCTCTGTCATAGGGAAGGGAATGGCAAGTGCAGGGCTCCTCCAGCGCTCGCTTGGCCGCCCGGACTCAGCACAGCACGGAGAGCCCCAGGCTCCCAGGGCCCCTGGCTGCGGTCTGCAGCCCCACACACCCGGAGGCTGACTCCGTGAGCGCCCAGAAGGTGCCTGACAGACGTCATTTCCCGAGTGCTCTCCCCACCAGCAGAGACGTGTGCAGGTGGTTGGGGCCTGCCCCTGCGTGTCTGGGCAGCCGCCCACAGCCTCAGCTCAGGGGAAGCAGCCCCTGTGCCAAGACCTGCAGGAGGCGCGGGGCGTCCCTGCCTGGAAGCCAAGTGCACAGTACGCTTGGAAGCGAGCCTCCTTGGGAAGAGTCGAGGGAGCCAAGCCGCGTGCAGCTGCAATCCCTGCTTGGGCCGAGCCGAGTGTGCCTCCAGGACGGCAGAGCTCCAGCTCTGCTCAGAGGCCGGATCTAGTCAAGTGCCTTGCGCGAGGCTGCTCTGCCCTGGGCGAGACTTGCCCAGGCTTGCCTCGCTGCTAGGCTTGCTGCCCAGGAAGGAGCAGGCTGTGCGATGCTGGGAGAGGCCACTGGCGCCTTCCTGGCCTCAGCTCCACTCCTGCCTTGCCTTTGCATCTAGGCCCCAGCCGTCCGTGGGGAAGGCTTAGGAGCTGGTGGCTTGCACACTGCCAAGCCCTCCAGCAGTGAGGCCTCTCTTAGAGGGGAGGGGAGGGCAAGTGCAGGGCTCCTCCAGCGGGTGCTTGGCCGCCCACACTCAGCGCCGCACGGAGAGCACAAGGCTCCCAGGGCCCCTGGCTGTGGTCTGCAGCCCCACACACCCGGAGGCTGACTCCGTGGGCGCCCAGAAGGTGCCTGACAGACGTCATGTCCCTAGCGCTCTCCTCCCCAGCAGAGACGTGTGCAGGTGGTGGGGCCTGCCCCTGCGTGTCTGGGCTCCCGCCGGCAGCCCCAGCTCAAGGGAAGCAGCCCCTGAGCCAAGACCTGTAGGAGGCGCGGGGCGCCCCCGCCTGGAAGCCTAGTGCACAGCAGGCGGGAAGCGAGCCTCCTCGGGAGAAGAGGAGGCAGCCCAGCTGCGTGCGTCTGCACTCACTCCTTGGGCGGAGCCCAGTGAGCCTCCAGTACGGCAGAGCTCCAGCTCTGCTCAGAGGCCCGATCTGGCAGAGTTGCTGGCGTGAGGCTGCTCTGCCCTGGGCGAGCCTTGCCCAGACTTGCCTCGCTGCTGGGCTTCCTGCCCGGGAAGGAGCAGGCTGCGCCAGACAGGCAGACGCTCCTGGCGCCTTCCTGGCCTCAGCTCCACTCCTGCCTTGCCTTTGCACCTAGTCCCCAGGCGTCCTTGCGGAGGGCTTAGGGGCCGGTGGGTTGCACGCTGCCAAGCCCTCCAGCCGTGAGAGCTCTGTCATAGGGAAGGGAATGGCAAGTGCAGGGCTCCTCCAGCGCTCGCTTGGCCGCCCAGACTCAGCACAGCACGGAGAGCCCCAGGCTCCCAGGGCCCCTGGCTGCGGTCTGCAGCCCCACACACCCGGAGGCTGACTCCGTGAGCGCCCAGAAGGTGCCTGACAGACGTCATTTCCCGAGTGCTCTCCCCACCAGCAGAGACGTGGGCAGGTGGTTGGGGCCTGCCCCTGCGTGTCTGGGCTGCCGCCCACAGCCTCCGCTCAGGGGAAGCAGCCCCTGTGCCAAGACCTGCAGGAGGCGCGGGGCGTCCCTGCCTGGAAGCCAAGTGCACAGTGCGCTTGGAAGCGAGCCTCCTTGGGAAGAGTCGAGGGAGCCAAGCCGCGTGCAGCTGCAATCCCCGCTTGGGCCGAGCCGAGTGTGCCTCCAGGACGGCAGAGCTCCAGCTCTGCTCAGAGGCCGGATCCAGTCAAGTGCCTTGCGCGAGGCTGCTCTGCCCTGGGCGAGACTTGCCCAGGCTTGCCTCGCTGCTAGGCTTGCTGCCCGGGAAGGAGCAGGCGGTGCGATGCTGGGAGAGGCCCCTGGCGCCTTCCTGGCCTCAGCTCCACTCCTGCCTTGCCTTTGCATCTAGGCCCCAGGCGTCCGTGGGCAAGGCTTAGGAGCCGGTGGCTTGCACACTGCCAAGCCCTCCAGCAGTGAGGCCTCTCTTAGAGGGCAGGGGAGGGCAAGTGCAGGGCTCCTCCAGCGGGTGCTTGGCCGCCCAGACTCAGCGCCGCACGGAGAGCACAAGGCTCCCAGGGCCCCTGGCTGTGGTCTGCAGCCCCACACACCCGGAGGCTGACTCCGTGGGCGCCCAGAAGGTGCCTGACAGACGTCATGTCCCTAGCGCTCTCCTCCCCAGCAGAGACGTGTGCAGGTGGTGGGGCCTGCCCCTGCGTGTCTGGGCTCCCGCCGGCAGCCCCAGCTCCAGGGAAGCAGCCCCTGAGCCAAGCCCTGTAGGAGGCGCGGGGCGCCCCCGCCTGGAAGCCTAGTGCACAGCAGGCGGGAAGCGAGCCTCCTCGGGAGAAGAGGAGGCAGCCCAGCTGCGTGCGTCTGCACTCACTCCTTGGGCGGAGCCCAGTGAGCCTCCAGTACGGCAGAGCCCCAGCTCTGCTCAGAGGCCCGATCTGGCAGAGTTGCTGGCGTGAGGCTGCTCTGCCCTGGGCGAGCCTTGCCCAGACTTGCCTCGCTGCTGGGCTTCCTGCCCGGGAAGGAGCAGGCTGCGCCAGACAGGCAGACGCTCCTGGCGCCTTCCTGGCCTCAGCTCCACTCCTGCCTTGCCTTTGCACCTAGTCCCCAGGCGTCCTTGCGGAGGGCTTAGGGGCCGCTGGGTTGCACGCTGCCAGGCCCTCCAGCCGTGAGAGCTCTGTCATAGGGAAGGGAATGGCAAGTGCAGGGCTCCTCCAGCGCTCGCTTGGCCGCCCGGACTCAGCACAGCACGGAGAGCCCCAGGCTCCCAGGGCCCCTGGCTGCGGTCTGCAGCCCCACACACCCGGAGGCTGACTCCGTGAGCGCCCAGAAGGTGCCTGACAGACGTCATTTCCCGAGTGCTCTCCCCACCAGCAGAGACGTGGGCAGGTGGTTGGGGCCTGCCCCTGCGTGTCTGGGCTGCCGCCCACAGCCTCCACTCAGGGGAAGCAGCCCCTGTGCCAAGACCTGCAGGAGGCGCGGGGCGTCCCTGCCTGGAAGCCAAGTGCACAGTGCGCTTGGAAGCGAGCCTCCTTGGGAAGAGTCGAGGGAGCCAAGCCGCGTGCAGCTGCAATCCCCGCTTGGGCCGAGCCGAGTGTGCCTCCAGGACGGCAGAGCTCCAGCTCTGCTCAGAGGCCGGATCCAGTCAAGTGCCTTGCGCGAGGCTGCTCTGCCCTGGGCGAGACTTGCCCAGGC